>NC_086350.1:1489025-1491525 GCF_036324505.1 Eleginops maclovinus | reverse complement strand
AACATCAGCAGGAGAGGACTCTTTAAGGTAGAGACACTAAATGGACATACTTCAGGTGTGTGGTGTGACCTCTGACCTTTGTTGTAGACGTTGGTGGGCACCTGGATGTCGCTCAGCAGCATGTTGACCGGCAGGTTGTTGAAGTGCTCGTTCTCCTCCAGAGGAAACTCAGAGCCCATATCCGGACTGTTCCCGTCCTCGTCCACTGAGTTTATCAGCATCGAGTTATAGTAATCAAACTGAGAGGAGACAGGAAGTGGGACAGGCTTTCAGAATAAGATGAGGGAAGACAGGAAGTGGGGACAGCCTTTCAGAATAAGATGAGGGGAGACAAGAAGTGGGACAGCCTTTCAGAATAATATTGCATAATAGAATATCGTAGGTGAGAGCTTCAGGACATAACTAACAAGATGGCGACGGTGACGTCATAGGAGGACCCGCCCCCGACGGCGTCAGCCTATAGAAGAATCCGGAGAACCCCATGTGACAAGCGGCCAACAGGATCCAGACCCCGCTACCAACCAATGAGAGCACGAGACCGGAAACGTCTTATTTCGAAGTTGTTTATTGTATGGCGGGAAAGGGATGGTTCTATAGAACATGTTTGTATTGTGAAATCGATCTCTCTTTTGTTCCGGACCGCCAGACAGGAACTACTGATGAGCTCCACTCAGTCAGCGGCCTGTGGACGCGTGTACCGGTCATTGAGCCACAGCTGTGAAGCTTTTGTAAACCTACTGCTGCATCCTTTTATTAAACACTCCTTTAAAACTTATTAGAGGAGCTTCACTTCGTTTCTTTTAGATCGACTCCTGGGCTTCGACTAAAAGAACATTTCCTACAGAGTGTTCCTGTGTGTATTTCCCCCGCTGCAGCGTGACCTGGTTTCCTCTCAGGATCAGAGGAGTTTGATCTAATTCCAGGTGTCAGCTGAGGCTTTAAATCTGCTCCACCCCCGATCTAAACGCCGTTAGCATGCATGCTAGCGTTAGCACTGGGTTTAGAGCAGCTGAGACGAGCAAATTACAGATTAGAGTCGTCAGGCGGCACACGGATTATCTGAGGATAAACAGAAAACTGTAGCGCTTCATTCATAAAGTCGCCCACAGACCTATAAATAAATAAATACCTGTTTTGGGGTTTATTTTGGTCTTTCTAAGGGTTAAACTGAGTATTCATGCACAGGGTCAGAACGGGAATAAACTACACAAATAATATCAGGTTTGTTTCATCAGTAGAATAAGAGTCCAGTGTGATGCTATGAAAGAGATGAAATCATTCTCAATATGTTTAATCTGACCACATATTCTGCTTTGAAGCATATTTAGTCCCTAACCTGAAATATACAGTATACTAATGAGGGTTTTATGAAGCATTTACAGTAAAATACAACTTTTTAAGGGTATTTTACTGGATTTGCAGCACAATTTACCCCAAAAAATACCGACCAGAGGCTCCTTTCACTTGAATATATTCAGCTGTTATGAAATAAAATGTAATATGTTAATAAAAACATATAATTATTTATAAAATCCACAATGTGGTTTTTTTCTAACCAAATATTCAGATTAAAAACATATTTATTTGGTGTTTAGTTAAAAAACAAAACTTTTCTCTGTGATCAACATACAGTTTACCCCCCCGCTTTTTGCACATAAAGAGATGCACGCACCTGCATTGATTTACAGCGATGAATTACACTTATATAATCAGAAGGAGAAAAATCTGTCGGCTCTGACACTTTATAGTTCAATTGTTCCAAAAATAACGATCACATGTTATATTTCCTTCATTTGGTGCTCTATCAAGACCTGATTATGTCAACAAAGACTGTCAAAAGACAAAAGCAACATTTCAAAGTTGATTTAATAAATAGAAAGTACTTTTTTATTATTGATTTATTTAAATTCAATGGTTGAAAGAATATATTTTTGTACAGCTAGGACCTATATGAAGAAACATATTCTGGAACCTTTCAAATTAAGATTTAAGGTGAAAATAATCCGTCCTGTCGGATTATGTAACGTTTGCAGGTTTTTTTTTGTTGAGTTAAAGAAATAAAGCAGAACACCGACCTGTAATGTGGCGTTGAACTCGTGGTACAGGTCAGCGTCCTCTGCAGACTCCGCCAACCTCTGGCACAAAAACACACAGAATGAAAACAACAACAAACACCTGTTATTAAATCTATTGAACGTGGTGGCTTTACAGTGACTTGTGTCCATACTGTAAGATTATAAAGCACATAATAAAGCAATTCATGAAAGTTGTGTTAGCCAAAGAGCTGAGCAACCAAACAGCCTTGTATTTTAGTCAGTTTCTCACAAGAACTGTTTAGATTTTATGACATTATATTTCACATTTTTAATCCATTTATTGGCTTTACAGATGAACTCTTCACAGCTGATCAGACATGTTTAAAGGTAATTAGATCTTTGATAACTTTACACTGAGAGGTGTCGTTTAACAGATACAATGTGGGGTCTGATTTGTCCTCACC
>NC_086350.1:1421525-1484025 GCF_036324505.1 Eleginops maclovinus | reverse complement strand
TGGTTTAGTCAAAACCCTGGGATATTTTGCTCCGTTTCTCCAGGTTTTTATTGACACTACCTTATATTTCACGCATGTTCTTCCATTGAACTTCTCTTGTATGCATCACCAGTCATCATGCATATGTTAACATCAATAAAGAGGAACTGGCCTTCATTTTGATGCCTTGATTCCACATCCTGCTCGTATGTAAGCTCAGGATTGTATGAATCTACAGTAAAATGATTGGTCTGTACGTCGTTTTGCACATCACTTTACATGTAAAGCAGATGTAGCTGCAGCACCTGGACTTCTCTCAGAAACAGAGAGCAGATTTCAGTGAATCCTGAGGGGGAATCTGCCGTCAGCTGACCCACTCCCTCCGGACCGTCATGAAAACACAGTGCACTCTGGGAGGTTGTTTTCTGAAGCTTAATTAATCTGGAACGTGTCCATTTATTTCCTATAAGCTTTCTTTAAATATCCACACTGACTGTTGACACTGGGATCTGCCCAGTACAGAGCCTCTGATGGTGGGGGGGGGGGGATTAGTTCATTGTTTTCTGTTTCTGTTATGGACCATCTGCTACTCACGGAGATAAGATGATAACAACATGATGCTCATCTCCAAAAGGTCTTAATGAGCTGTTGTAAATAATATGTTTAATTGGATCCATTTAAAGTCCAATTTCAATTTGAAACAAGAAGAGGAAAGGTGTTTGGGGAGGAGCTGCAGGCAGGAGGGGACAAAGTTAGCTCACATATCGTTAGCATTAGCTTGTTGTTGATAACCAAACCAAAGTTACATTTGCTGGCACGTTAGGGCTTAAAAGTTTGAATATTGGATCTAAATAAACTCCAATTTTGAATATCATGTCCATGACACCTTGAAATGAGGAAGTGTTTCCTACATAAAACTTCCCATTTGTGTCTTTTCTGTTTCAAGGGGCCACACTTTTTTTGCCTTTCATCCCTCTCCTGTAGTGTGCCCTATAGGTTTTAGTGCATGTAAATGGTCTGCAAAGGCTAAAATCCCTGTGTTCCCTCCTTCCTTTAAGTGATTACATCTCCAGTCTGGTGTCGAGTGCACAGCTAATTGCTAAATGTGTTTTTGAATCATTCATCTTCCAGCTTTTACGTTACATTTCATTCCATCTAAATCAATAACGGTGACGACGCGTGTCTCCATTTATGCGGTGCTTTTAGTTCAAATTTGAATCTCTTTCTGTACAGTTCTACAGCCCTACACATGGTGTTCAATGTGCCGCAGGTGAGCAACTAACTTAGCTATCGAGCCAACAAGCTAAACCAGCTACCAAGTGGTGCAGGATAAGACTGTGTGCATGTCTGCGGGATGGATATAAGGAGACATTTGCAGCAAAGCTAACGCAGGTTTTTGCATTAAGTGATGGACAACGGACGTAGACGGTTTAAAACAGACTCTACTTAGACATCCTGAAATGAAAGATATAAAAAACACTCTAAAATGGTTTTAATATTCATCTCAAATTAAAACACACCGTCAGAGATTTACAGGGAAGATTTAAAGACTGCAGCTTAGTTTAAGTTGTGCCTTTTAATGTAAAACACAGAATAATACGGCCATCATCCGTCAGGTTTTAAAGTTAATGGATCATGAAAGTTCAGCTAGAGACCTTTTATATCTGAATGGGTCTTTGAACATGTAAATATCCATGTTTTCATGCATGCAATATTTCCTACAACGGGTGACTGTGGACTGAGTGCGGTCGTCTTTGGACCAGCCGGTTGTGGGTTCGATCCCAGACACATGTCGATGGGCAAGATACTGAACCCTGAGGCGATCCCGATGGCCAACGGTGTGAGTGTTAGCTTCCCTAGAGCAAGGTGTGCTGCTCTGCATGAATGAGGGGTGAATGACTCGTAGTATGTGAAGCTTTGGGGGGTTGAGGAGACCTGATGAAGAGCTGTATAAATACAGACTATTTATACAAAAAAGCATTTAAGGAGGAAAAGTCTTTGCAGCAGCGTAGTTCAAACATGCAGAGCTCCTCATGCTTCCAATATGTTTTATAAATGCTTTAATATTTCTGTGTAATGCCAACCTGCAGCTTTAAAACATGTTATAGTACTTGAGGGTGAGAGAGGAGCCCCCTGCATGTGAGGGGGGTTACATTATTATCGTCATTCTCATGCAGCAGATGGAAGGGAAGGACACTCACGTCTCCGGTGGGATCTTCATCTGAGCCTGAGCTGTAATCCACAGGCAGAGAAATCCCAGAATTCCCAGGACCTTCCGAGTTCCCTCCATCCTGCAGAAATCTTCAACCCTAACAGCTCTTCAGAGACTTCCGGAGGATCTCAGAAGAAGAGAGTGTGTAGGAAACGGCTTCCTCATGTTGGCTAAAGAGAGGAGGTGAGGAAGACGAGGGTCACGGCGATGGCTTTCTGACCCTGAATGCTCTCCGGCATTCCTGGATGAATCTGTCCGGCTGTAGGCATCTTCCTCAGGTTTTATCTTCTCATCCTCTTACAGGAAACTCCCTGATTTTTGAAGTGATGGTGGAGATCTAGACTCTAGTTTTTGGTGCAAGAAGATAAAGGAAGTCTTCAGGTCATGGATTAAAAGTAGTCCTTCTTGGCTTCTCCATGGAAAGAGTTTTTTAAATTGCTCTTCATGAAACCAGACTCGGGTTAATTTTCCAGCAGAAATTTAGGAAGACATGAAGCCGGCAGTGTGCGTCAGATTTTGCAGTCGCTCGCTTCCACTGTCACCCAATTTGCAACGTAATCCACTTGGATTAAAATCTCCTCTTCCCCATGGAGAGAGAGGGAGAGGGAGAGGGAGGTGAGGGGGGAGGGAGAGGGACGATTGGATGCAGGGGATTGGACGACGGCTCTGTTTTATCTAAGAGGATTACAGCGATTTCTGGAGACAGGCTCTCCTGCGACCAATCAGAGGGCAGAATCCCAGAGATTCAGTTTGGCTGTAGAGACAGTGCACACACACACACACACACACACACACACACACACACACACACACACACACACACACACACACACACACACACACACACACACACACACACACACACTAGGTAAATATTACATGGGATCAAATTAAAGTCAGGGAATTTGTTTAAATTTTCATCCCAAATCGGGACATTTTTTTGTCACAGCAGCAGAAAGTTTAAAGGTGTTGCACATGGGTTTAAAATATAATAAAATACAAATAGAACAGAATAGAAGATACACATGAACAGTTAATAAATGTATTTAGAATTACTGTACAGCTCTACCTTTTACATGTTGAATTTAAATCCAATGAGGTAGCGGTGGTGACGTGAAGTCATGTGACCGTGCTGTAGTTCCTTTATAGCCCAACATTAGCCGCCTTTAGCTTAGCGGTGGTGACGTGAAGTCATGTGACCGTGCTGTAGTTCCTTTATAGCCCAACATTAGCCTCCTTTAGCTTAGCGGTGGTGACGTGGAGTCATGTGACCGTGCTGTAGTTCCTTTATAGCCCAACATTAGCCTCCTTTAGCTTAGCGGTGGTGACGTGAAGTCATGTGACCGTGCTGTAGTTCCTTTATAGCCCAACATTAGCCTCCTTTAGCTTAGCGGTGGTGACATGAAGTCATGTGACCGTGCTGTAGTTCCTTTATAGCCCAACATTAGCCTCCTTTATCTTAGCGGTGGAGACGTGAAGTCATGTGACCGTGCTGTAGTTCCTTTATAGCCCAACATTAGCCGCCTTTAGCTTAGCGGTGGTGACGTGAAGTCATGTGACCGTGCTGTAGTTCCTTTATAGACCAACATTAGCCTCCTTTAGCTTAGCGGTGGTGACGTGAAGTCATGTGACCGTGCTGTAGTTCCTCTATAGCCCAACATTAGCCTCCTTTAGCTTAGCGGTGGTGACGTGAAGTCATGTGACCGTGCTGTAGTTCCTTTATAGCCCAACATTAGCCTCCTTTAGCTTAGCGGTGGTGACATGAAGTCATGTGACCGTGCTGTAGTTCCTTTATAGCCCAACATTAGCCTCCTTTATCTTAGCGGTGGAGACGTGAAGTCATGTGACCGTGCTGTAGTTCCTTTATAGCCCAACATTAGCCGCCTTTAGCTTAGCGGTGGTGACGTGAAGTCATGTGACCGTGCTGTAGTTCCTTTATAGCCCAACATTAGCCTCCTTTAGCTTAGCGGTGGTGACGTGAAGTCATGTGACCGTGCTGTAGTTCCTTTATAGCCCAACATTAGCCTCCTTTAGCTTAGCGGTGGTGACGTGAAGTCATGTGACCGTGCTGTAGTTCCTTTATAGCCCAACATTAGCTGCCTTTAGCTTAGCGGTGGTGACGTGAAGTCATGTGACCGTGCTGTAGTTCCTTTATAGCCCAACATTAGCCACCTTTAGCTTAGCGGTGGTGACGTGAAGTCATGTGACCGTGCTGTAGTTCCTTTATAGCCCAACATTAGCTGCCTTTAGCTTAGCGGTGGTGACGTGGAGTCATGTGACCGGTGTTAACAGCTGATAGCTACGTGGTTTGTTTACATGATGACACAGATGTGCATTTAAGTGTGTCTCCTACACACAAACGCACATCAAACCAGTTAATGAATATTAAAAAAGAAAAAACAATGTGGATAAATTGTGCATCATTTTTATTGCAAAACAGCCCTTAAAAGACACACATCTACACTGTGGATCTCTGACCTGCCTTTATCATTTAATTTAAGGATGTACACAATGTCTTTATGTTAGTCAATGGTCCTCCTGAGGTTTGTAATCCTCAGACCAAACCGATTTGGATAAAGTGGTTTATAGCATCAGTCTTATTTTATTGAATCACCTTTTGTTTAGTGAGTCGAATACTTTCTTGAGGTTCTTCCTTTCCAAAAGTGTGTTGTATTCAGCGTCTTGGAAAGGTTTTACATGAAGTATATCCACCTCCACTTATCGTTTGATTATACATATTCAACATAATTAAGATACTTGAATTGATGTCCTCTGTATTCATAGCCTCACTGATGCTGACGTCTCTGTGGTGTGTAGTGCGGGGGTCTCAGAGAAGGAAGATCAGATCTCATTGATCCCTCAGGTTATTCCTGTCCCTCATCAATAACTAACGAAGAGCGAAACCACTAACCGCTGCCAGCAGACCTTTTACACCCCAACACCTGAGAGCCTCACTGAGTTGTGGATACATTAAATACATTAAAATGAATGAGGAAGGGTATCATTACTTTCCAATTCAAAAGTTTTAGAGAAAAGGCTGCTGGGGGATTTACATTACATCGTACTTTAAAGAGTCCTCTCCTGCTGATGTTCAGGTGTATATCAGTATGTAGAGTCTCTACTTTAAAGAGTCCTCTCCTGCTGATGTTCAGGTGTATATCAGTATGTAGTGTCTCTACTTTAAAGAGTCCTCTCCTGCTGATGTTCAGGTGTATATCAGTATGTAGAGTCTCTACTTTAAAGAGTCCTCTCCTGCTGATGTTCAGGTGTATATCAGTATGTAGCGTCTCTACTTTAAAGAGTCCTCTCCTGCTGATGTTCAGGTGTATATCAGTATGTAGAGTCTCTACTTTAAAGAGTCCTCTCCTGCTGATGTTCAGGTGTATATCAGTATGTAGAGTCTCTACTTTAAAGAGTTCTCTCCTGCTGATGTTCAGGTGTATATCAGTATGTAGCGTCTCTACTTTAAAGAGTCCTCTCCTGCTGATGTTCAGGTGTATATCAGTATGTAGCGTCTCTACTTTAAAGAGTCCTCTCCTGCTGATGTTCAGGTGTATATCAGTATGTAGAGTCTCTACTTTAAAGAGTCCTATAACACACTACAGGAAAGGGAAAACTCCTAGAAGCAGAATAGGACTTCTTTGATAATGCACAGCTCTAACGGTCCTGTTCACAGTGTGTTCTTGCTATCTTGATACTCACTGTGCATCAGTACAGCACTTCTCTAAACTGCTCCAGAAACTGAAGAAGACTTTTCCAACCCAGTGTTAGACACAGAATCTGCAGGAAAGAGACCTTTAACAATGCCTGATCCAACGCCTCGCTCTGGTGGTAGAACACATCAACTACAGCTGTGGTTAACATATAGCAGGAAGGGAAGGGGGAGAAATGGAAAGTGGAATACATGTTTGTTAATTTAAATTTGCTAAAATAATTGCATAAACAATATTTGATAAAATCATAAAATAGTTTCTGCTCTTTTAAGTCATTTGTGTGTGATTTTATTTATGTTTCATTATTTTACTCTCTATTTTATGTTGCTGTTTTTATTTCACTTTTTCTGTTTTCCTAATAATAATTATTCATTATTGTTTGTATTATATATTTCTATATTTTTAATTCTTACAGTTATTTATTACCTTAATTATATATCTTCATTTGTTTATTTATTCAAATTGGTTATTTTTTCGGTTTAAAATGGAACTCATATTTTTTCAATTCATGTTTTGTTGTGCTTTTTTATATCAGATTGTTATTACACATGTAAATATCATTTATGATTTATCATTTTGGACCTTTTGTTTCGAGAATATACACTTCATTGTGTTCAGCGTTGGAAAATTTTAGGAATTTGGGGGATTTTGGCAAATTATAGCTTCTGAAATGTAAGACTTTTAAAGATGTGTTTTGACGGTGACAAATCCTCCATGTAGACCCGTGGTGAAATATAATTTAGTGCATCATGGCCGTCTCATTTCATGTCCTTAATAATATAATATTTTGTGTATTATGATACATGGATGTGTAGGGGGCTTATATAATACAAGTGCATTACAAATAACTATTTCAAATGTTGCCGGGACTCAGGTTTAATGTGTTTTCCTTCGGTAACAGAAGTTATGAAACATTGAAAATGAGGGATCAGTTTTCATGTGTTTTATGATCCTGGTCACAAAGTTCAGTCGTTCTCTGACCAGCGACACCAGAACATTCTTCACTCTCCCTTCTTAGAAACTGTGTGTGTGTGTGTGTGTGTGTGTGTGTGTGTGTGTGTGTGTGTGTGTGTGTGTGTGTGTGTGTGTGGGGCAAGGTGCTGATGAGGTGGGTTCAAGTTCTCGAGGTGTCATGGAGGATCTGGTAACAGTGTGGTGGTCTCAGTGTCAGATCGGAGAGTAAATCACACCATTACTGACCCCTACACACACATACACACGCACACGCACACACACACACACACACACACACACACACACACACACACACACACACACACACACACACACACACACACACACACACACACACACACACACACACACACACACACACACACACACACACACATTTACACTTAAGGTACAATGCTGACGCTGCAGTGCGATGGGAGTCAACATGCCAGGAATGACTGTGCTGTGCTAACATGAAATGAGATTACTGTCACTAAGTGTCCGGAGAGGAGCTGATCCGTTATTACTGATAAACTTTGAGTCTAGTTTTCCTTCTTCAGGGTGAACATATCATCCAAAAATAGATAAGCAACATTAAAGAACAAAGACTCATCAATTAGGGCGAACGCTTGGTGCCAATGGATTCGTTTGATCTTCCAGTTTCATATGATGTCCGCATCTTTACTCTTATTTGAGGAATGAGTCCGCTATGGCAAACGAGCGCTGAGTGATGACGTATCACTGTGACGTGTCCACGTGACTAATCAGAAACCAGCTCTACATAACTGAGACACCTGAGTTTAGTGACAGTCAAAGGTCAGGCGGTGTCCATAGCAGGTATGTAATCTCACACACACACACACACACACACACACACACACACACACACACACACACACACACACACACACACACACACACACACACACACACACACACACACACACACACACACACACACACACACACACACACATATTTATGCTCTCACTGTCAATCACAGAACAGATGTAAACCTCCCGGAAAGTAAAGGCTATCTTAGATTTCTTTTTATGTGATAAATATAAGTAAAGCACGGTCACATGACTTCACGTCTCCACCGCTAAGCTAAAGGAGGCTAATGTTGGGCTATAAAGGAACTATAGCACGGTCACATGACTTCACGTCACCACCGCTAAGCTAAAGGAGGCTAATGTTGGTCTATAAAGGAACTACAGCACGGTCACATGACTTCACGTCACCACCGCTAAGATAAAGGAGGCTAATGTTGGGCGGTGGTGGCAAAGTCCATAGGGGCTTGGCCTGGGAACTGGAAGGTCACCAGTTCAAGTCCCCGAAAGACCAAGTGCCACCGTGGTGTCCCTGAGCAAGACACTGGTTACCTACACTGCTCCCCGGGCGCCGTACATAGAGAATCGGAGGATGAAACCCTCTTTATTAGTCACATACATGCACACAGCAGAGTACACACAGTGAAATTGGTCCTCTGCATTTAGTGCATCTAGTACTAGGAGCAGTGGGCAGCTATTGTGCAGCGCCCGGGGAGCAATGGGGAGGGGGGGATTGGAGGTGTCCGGTGCCTTGCTCAATGGCACCACAGCAGGGCCTAGGAGGTGAACTGGGACCTCTCCAAGTAGCAGTCCACTTTCCTTATTTCAAGTCTGTGTCGGGGACTTGAACCGGTGACCCTACGATTCCCAGTCCAAGCCCCTACTGACTGAGCCACTGCTGGACATAATGGCAGCCCACTGCTCCTAACACTAGGATGGGTCAAATGCAGAGACCGCATTTCGTTGTCCTAGTACTTGTACTCTGTGCAATGACAATAAAGTTGAATCTTATCTTATAAAGTAGGGTGACCAGATTTGAGGTGGCGAAAAAGAGGACACTTGCGATTGTTGTGGGAGAAGTCTAAGTACAGTAGACTTCTGTGCAAAGCGCCATTCAATTTAAGTACACGCTTAATGGTCCCATGAAAAACTGTGAAAACCGGACGTTTTCATGAATTTATAAAACCCCCCCGGACGCTCCGGACAGGACATAAAAAGAGGACATGTCCGGGCAAAAGAGGACGTCTGGTCACCCTATATAAAGGAACTACAGCACGGCCACATGACTTCACCTCACCACCGCTAAGCTAAAGGAGGCTAATGTTGGGCTATAAAGGAACTACAGCACGGTCACATGACTTCACGTCACCACCGCTAAGCTAAAGGAGGCTAATGTTGGGCTATAAAGGAACTACAGCACGGTCACATGACTTCTCCTCACCTCCGCTAAGCTAAAGGAGGCTAATGTTGGGCTATAAAGGAACTACAGCACGGTCACATGACTTCACGTCTCCACCGCTAAGCTAAAGGAGGCTAATGTTGGGCTATAAAGGAACTACAGCACGGTCACATGACTTCATGTCTCCACTGCTAAGCTAAAGGAGGCTAAATTCTTGTGTGTTAGCTTGCAACCTACAAAAATGACAGTGTATCACCACCTGTTTGTGAAGGCATCATTGATTATCAGAATCACGTACGTATATCAAATGTATGTACTTCATTAGTGTGAAGATGATGGCTGCAAAACAAGAAAGAAACTCTAGAAATTGAGTAAAATAATTGTCCGAGCTTCAGTTCTCTTCTTCTCTGCAGTGTTTAGTGTTTGTAACGGTGGATTTTCTCCCCTTCGTCTCCACAGCAAACAGCTGCTGCTATCAAAGTCCAGTCCATCATGTTAACACACCAACGCACTCTACCACTGTGTGTGTGTGTGTGTGTGTGTGTGTGTGTGTGTGTGTGTGTGTGTGTGTGTGTGTGTGTGTGTGTGTGTGTGTGTGTATACGTGTTAAGGGGGTTCATGGCTCTGATATGGAGGGCTTAGCCTCAACAATGGTCGTATTGAAGGGGCCGTTGCCCCGCGTGGCCTGGCGTGGATGGAGGGTTATGGAGGGGTTTTGGGGGGCTGATGGGGGTGGGTTTTGAGGGGCTGATGTGGATGTTCTTTGGGGGGGTTGAAATGGATGTTATGTGGGGGGGTTGTTATGCGTGGAGACCCTGATCCCTGCAGCTGTCGCCTGGCACGCTTCGGCCTCGGGGAGCACCGACAGCTCACGTCACTGCCAAGTGTCCTGGGGGGGGGGGGGGCTGTCATCGTGGGGCATCTGGAGGAGTGGGTATTGGGGGGGGGGCGACCACCACAACATCAGCTCCCCACGGCCGCCTCCCTCAACCCCCCGGTGCCCCTGAAGAGGAACGTGTGGCAGTTTGAGCGTCGACTCAAAACCAGCAGCTGTCAATCCGTCAGCAAAGTGGCCGACGTGCAGAGGAGCGAAGTACAAGTCCATTTACTCAAGTATCAAACTTTTTTGACATATTTATAAAACAGTTAAGTATTTGTATTTAATTCTACTTATTAATTCTACTCCACTACATTTCAGAGGTGAGTATCGGACTTTTAAATCAACAACACTCACAGCTTCTCATATAAACGGAGGTGGAAGAAGTTCTCAGGTCTTGAGTAAAAGTAGAAGTATTGGTATCAAAATATACTTAAAGGACCCAGTACAGTACTTGAGTAAATGTACTTAGTTATATTACTCCACTGCTCACACGTTACGTCCAGCAGCTGTCAATCCCTCAGCAAAGAGTCCCTCAGTTTATGAACAGGGAGCTGTAAGTTTGAATATCTGTGAAACTCCTCTCTCAACAAAGTGCATTATTAATGTAATAACCCGATAAATAAAGTAAAGTACATTCACTCAAGTGTTGTTGTGTTCAGGTAAAGTCTGACTGGTGTACTACTTTGATCAGACAGCAGTATATTGTGCTTTACATTTCACTGGGACCCAGGTACAACACGCCTGTTTGCTATCCTGGCTCCTGATTGGTTGGAATGTGCTCCCCATTGACATCAGGACAGCAGAGACTCTGCAGATCTTCCGCATTAAACTGAAAATGCACCTGTTTCCATTGCATCTTGGCAAATCAGTTCTACTTTAAAGAGTTAGCTTAGGCCTCAACTAATCCACCAGCTCTATATGGTAGGACTTGCTTAAAGTGAATCGGACCTTTCCTTGTTGTTCGGAGTTTGAATCTCTCTGGTTTTGGGTAAAAGTGTCAGCCAAATGAAATGTGATTAAAGAAGATGAGAACATGTCCGGGATGTTTTCATAGAATTGATTCCGTTAAACCGCTGAACCGGACACTTATTTGAGAGGGTTATGATGAGATAACATGTTCTGTGAGTCAGAAGAATCAGAATCAGAACCAGAACCAGGTTTATCACCAGCTACGCTTACACATACAAGGTATTAGATTTGGTGTCTGGTGGTGAGACCATCAACAATCTAAGACAATAAGTTGTAAAAGAAGGTAAAAAATATAAAGACAGTGAAAATAAGTCATTTAAAGAAAGTATTTAACTAAACGTTGATTTGAATATACAAAGAACCTTAAAAGCTAAAAGAACAGAAACAGGACAAATAAAATACAGCAAACTGCAGAGAGCTATTTCAGAGTGGAGGGCTGTGCAGTCAGAGCTGAGCATGAACACGGCTCTCAGTATGTTGTTCACATGATGTGCATTAATGCATCATGTTTGGGGGGGGGGGGGGGTATAGGGTCACTGTCAGTGGGGGTCCCGAGCCTTGACGATGAGGCCGTAGCAGAGGGGAAGAAGCTGTTCAGGAGGTGAGAGGTTTTGGTCCTGATGGAGCCTAGAAGGACAGAAGCAGGTTGTTGGTGTTGGTTGGACTTCACCGAGTAAACATGTCTACATAATGAACACTAGAACCGTTTTCATTGGCTAAAAATATCCCTAGTAAAGTTCGATGGATAGAAGTACTTTACTGATCCCAATTTGGGAAACGTTTTCGTTGCAGCATAAAAAATAAAATAAAGTAGCATTTAAAAAGAAAGCAGAAAATATACATTTGGGACCAAAAATGTAATAAAAATGTAATAAAATATCAACAAAAACAAAATGTAAAGCAGAATATTATATGTACAATAAGGGTGAAGGTCTGGAATATTCAATAGAATAAATATAGAAGATTTTCCTTTAAATACTCAAACACCCACCCTTCTAAACGACCAAATGAAAGCAGGATGACTGAAAGCTGATGAGGAAAACTGACAATAAGACTAAGTTGAAGCTGGCCTATAAAGCGAACCCTCCTCCCTACAGCAGTAGTTCTGCAGTGTATCATACGGGCTGATCCCTCCACTCATTACATCACACCCGTCCGTATCGAGTTGCTCAGAAGTCCAAATACTCATGGCGACATCTGTTTAATTAAAACTCCAGACGTGATTGATGTGCAGAGGTTGGGACTGCAGCTCGTCTTGTCCTCTGTTCCTCGGCTCACAGTTGCTTTATTATTTATCTGCCGGCTGAATGCCAACAGTTGCTGCTGCGCCACCTGGAGCTGTCACTTCACTTCATTACCGCTCAGAGAGGCTCCGCACAAAACCACTTAACCCCCAGAACATCGTGGAGCCCATTTTGATGGGCCAACAGGTTTAGGGAGGAATTTAAAGCGCCTAAACTCTGGGTTTGTCAGACCTGATGCACGCCATGCTGTCTTCAAGTGCCTTTATTTGGCTTAACATGACAAGAGCATTTAATTTACATCCTGTTGTTGTTTGTCTTGTTCAGTTTACATGTTTATAGACTCCTGTATTTACTTGCAGCATTTAGCTTATTGAATTTCCTTTTTCACATGTATATAGTTTATATTTGCATGATCTGCACAAAGGTCTGCAACATCATCTGCATTTATTATATTCTGTTTCTTCTTACATTTCTATAAATGGAGTCATTCAGAGGATCAGAAGCACTGGGGAATGATGAGCGTTGATCTAAGATCGGAAATAATAATTATAAATGTAATATATATTTGTTTAATATATAGAAATATAATAGCCTTTATTTATGACGGCAGAAAGTATTACCAGCAGTTGTGTAGGAGTGGGAATTAATTACATTCAAATAATAATAATTATTACTTTTGTTAAATATAAAAAGTGTTTGATTTATTTATTTTTAAAACTTTGTTCACGGTTTTTAAAAAGAGAAACTTGGCATTGAGCTCAGGTGCCTCCCAGTGGAAGAGCCTTCAGTGTCTGGTTTTACACTCAGTGACAAACAGCAGAAACATCTTCACAGTGAAACTGAATCATCACCTCTGAGTAACTGACCTCTGATTCAGTCTGGAGGAATTCAACCTGCTTAAAAAGAAAACCACAGAAGAAGAACAACACTGTGGTCAGATACCTCCCCCTCTTTATGGTTCAAAACCACAGAACTTTATTCCACGTGTCGGTTGAGTTTACAAAACACAAACCCAGCACGATGGGGTCTTCACGCTCCTTCGGTCTCCATTAAAACGAAACACCACAGAAGAAGACGCCCTTTAAGCAACAGTAAATGACCCCGACTGTAACACGCCTCGACCTTGCTTCCTTTAACGGGCGAATGAAACTGCATCTGGGGCTCGATGGGCAGCGAGCGCTCTTTGTTTTTGTGGGCCGGGGGGGGGGGGTTTGTTTATCGAGGACTCTCCTCAGAAGTGGAAAACCATCTGTGTGTTTGCGAGGAGCGCCACGCCACAAGAAGGTAACGAGCGCTTTAACGAGATGTTTTTACGCGAGAGGCGAGTGGCAGCGTCGCGGGGGCGGCTTTACGTTCGACCTCACAGGGAGCCGGTCTGATGGAGGGTATTTACAGCCTCTGAACAACACAGGGCGGAGCGGTGGGTACGAGGATCAGGTAGACCGGGGGGCGAGGTGGTGGCGTCGCTCAGATGATGTTTCAGGTTTAACTAGACGAACAACTGGCCGGGGCGACCTCTCCACCTCCGTCAGGGCCGGTCCCCGATGATACGAGGGGGTTTTATTGTGTTCAGGGTTTAGTGACCGGTGGTGAAGAGCTCCAGCGTGATGCCCAACGCTCGCAAAACAGAATCAGCATTTCCATCTGACAAGAAACTGTTTGATTGACAACCAACCAAAGGATCAGAGCCTGTCTTCATGAGTCATTCGGTTGTGGTTTATCCAACACATCTACTACCAGAAGACAGCAGAGGCACCGAAGGCCCTAGGATATCTCAGCGTTTAAGCCATCAGAAGGGCGTAAGGTGCTCATAAATTGGGTATTTGAAGAACTCCTTAGTGTCCAACCAACCAAAGGGTCAGATTATATCTCCATTATGTATTCTGTTGTGGTGTTTCCAACACAGATACTGTGCAACAACAGGAAAAGCACCTTCAACACCTAAAATGTAAACCTTGAAGCCAACAGAAGTGCTTTAGGAGCTCAAAAACAGGGAATTTGAGCATCTACAAAGTCCACCTGCTGAGGAAGGTCACGCACCCCTTTGGTGAGCAACCTTCATGGTTACTAGATACCACCCAGTGAGGATGGTCTGGTGACTAACAGGTCAGAAGGTAAGAGAAAGGAGGGGACGTGTGCTGGAAAGGTAAAAACATCTTGGTTACGTTTTATCCTGAAGGAGAAGATGAAGGATTGAAGACTGTGGCAGCGGGGTGTGGTTAGGGTGCCGGCTGCTGCAGTGGTAGGAGTGGCTCAGCCGGAGGACAGACAGCTGATCGGAATCAGGTAATGAGGGACTGATTAAAGTCATGGTCGTAACCTGGTTCTGCTCTTTTTTGCAGTAGACTGGGGCCTCAGTGAGGACTGTTTCCCCTCGCACGCCAGACGAGAGCCACTAACCGCCAGTACCGTTGTTAAAGTTCTGTTCCGGAGTAAAGATTTCATTTTGTTTCAAAGTACCGAGTGGTCCCTCCATCATTGGGAGCCCAGGTGTGAGCCCGAACGCTCACAAAGACAATGTTTGTGCATCCAACTTCTATAAAGCGTCCTGCTTCTCCTTCCTTTGCTTTCTGAGAACCCATACACATCAGTTGTCTTAGGCCAGGGGTGTCCAGGCTCTTTGGAATGGGCCCATCATTAGAGGTGAGGGGTATGGCCTCATAGGTTGAGTTATAAGTGAGCAAATTCGATCAAATGTTGGTAAGTTATTCTTGATAATCGAATGTGCTTTACAGTTCTCCGCAGGGTTTACTTAATTTTGTTACAAGAAGTGTTTGCAGCTCATCTCTTCAAACAGAAGCCTCAGATTGATTATGATAAGGGGAAATATGAAGGGTCTATTTCCAGCCGGTTATGGAAATACGTTTTTATAAACTAAGACATTTATTAAACTTTAATTGGATTTATTTGAAAAGTTGGGTTTATTAACACATGAATACTACTGTGCAATATCTGTTCACATAGATATTTAAGAAGAACAATATAAGACAAGCACAAGTTTCAGGTGTGGGCCAGATTCCATTAAATGTTGAGTGGTCGCATTTGGCCCCCGCGTCGTAGTTTGGACACCCCTGTCTTAGGCATTTAAAGAGATGAGTGTGTTGGGTCCAGTTGAAGCTGCTGGTTAGCTTGGTGGATTGTCTGTGATACTGTACTGGTCTGAGCCTTTAATGGAACAAACCCATCACTGGTTACGCATTTAAAGTAGATGGATGGAAAACAGGTGGCAGGTAACGGACAGAGAACATCCAGACGATGGTGGCGTGTTTGGAGCATGCTTCTGGTTATTTGCATGTATACAGCGTTTAAAAGACTGCCTCTATTCCAGACCTGGAGTGGTACAATGCTGACTTATTTCCCAGGTTGAGGACTCATTCCTGCAGCTTTCTCTAACCCTACAGCTCAGGAATGAATCTTAAACCCTGGACCTCTGGCCGCCTCTTCACAACTCTGAATGAAAGGATTGAGAGTTGGCACGGCGCTCAGATTCTGCAGATCGAGCGGACGATTAACACACAAGAGGCTCTCAGAGCAGAAATCCCCTCTCTGCTGCGCGGTGTCCCCTTACCCTCCACGATTTCAGGGTTTTAAGCGTCTTCCTGTGGAAATCAATATATTCTCTGTGGTGAGAAATGATTCACGGTGAAGATCCAACCGGAGCGAATCCCCGAGCTCAGCGAATCGTGCATCAAAGCGCTCGTCCAAAGACCCTCAGATTAACCCCCGAAACACTTACACGTCCCTCAGTGCAGATGTGATAGTAAATGTGATTTGTAGGAGGTGTTACATTAATCCTGGAGAGGAAGTTTAGTCACTACTGCAGCAAAATCAGGCTTAGAATATAAGAGTCGGGAGATGATGACTGCAGCGCGGGGCCACATGTCAGAAATAATGTAAAAGTATCGTGAAATAAGAACCGAAATGGTCTAACACTTTGGAATATCGTACCGAAACTTACTTACACACCAATAGTTAAGCCTGCAGGATCAATATCGAGGTACATTGGATTAGAAATATTCTACATTTTGACTTTCTCCATATGGTCAAACCCTAAAGGAAGGGTTTCTACTTTAAGTCTTATCATTTCAGTCAAGATTGCCAATTAGAAATCTGGTGACGGCATCATTAAAAACCAGGAAGCTGAGAGGCGTGTAGTTTTGAAGACGTTCCCTTGATTTACAAAAAATACAAACAAGTATTTCATCCAACGACTAAAACGGTTTGAGTTTGAGTGATCTAACTTTACTTTAAACATTATGCTGACCACGCTATAGTGTGTGGTACTAAAGTATTCATGCAAGTCAATGTGAGCTAGTGTAAGTCAATGTTACTCAATGTGAGCTAGTGTAAGTCAATGTTACTCAATGTGAGGTAGTGTAAGTCAATGTTATTCAATGTGAGTCCATGTAGATAAAGGTAAGGGTATGTAAGTAAATGTAAGGATTTTATGTTAATGTAAGTCAATGTGAGGTAATGTTAGGTCATGCAAGTTAAAGTGAGGTAGTGCAAATCAATGCAAGTCAATGTAGAAAAAGGTAAGGGTAGGCATGTAAATGTAAGTCAGTGTAAGTAAATGTTGATTAAGTTAAGGGTATGTAAGCAAATGGAAGTCAATGTTACTTAATTTAAGGGTTTTATGTTAATGAAAGTGATTGGAACTTAATTTAAGTTGATGTAATTAATGTAAGTCTATGTAAGGATGTAACGTTCAAGTAAGTCAATGTCAATTCATGTGAAGTAATGTAAGTTCAATGTAGGTCAAGGTAATGGTAGGCAAGTAAATCTAAGTTATTATAAGTCATTGTACGTTAAAGTAAGGTAGTGTAAGTCAATATGAGTCCATCTAGGTGAATGTTGATAAAGGTAAGTGTATGTAAGTCAATGTGAGATGTTGAAAGTTAGTGCTAAACGTGGGTTAATGTACAGATCGCTTTTAATTAGTGTAGTCAGTTTGTTTAACAGATAAAAGTCAAGTTTAGAGAGAAAGTAAAAGGACATGAAGACCTCTGACACACACACACACACACACACACACACACACACACACACACACACACACACACACACACACACACCAGCCTAATCCCCCCACCCCAAGCAGCAGCTTTAGTGTAATTCATGCCGCAGCTGTCCACTGCTGGAAGAATACTGAAATTGTCCGGCACATGTTCAGCTGCAGCAACAAATGTCACGGAGCAAATGAAAAAACAGGATGGACCTGCACCTCTCACAGACACACACACACACACACACACACACACACACACACACACACACACACACACACACACACACACACACACACACACACACACTATGCCAGTGTTGGCAGCATGATGTGTCGTTGGGGAGGAGGGCAGGTGGAGGCTGCCAGAGGTTTAAGTGCTGAGAGTAGTGTGTGTGTGTGTGTGTGTGTGTGTGTGTGTGTGTGTGTGTGTGTGTGTTGGGGTTGGGGTTGATAAGGTCGTGTGGCACCCCATAGAACACACCTCTTTCCTCACCCTATCAGGCACACACATCCCTACACAGTTGGTGATATTTACTGTTCCCTGGAGACGCGACTTTTAATTAGTACTGACTTTCCTGTCGTGCTGATTGGCTGAGAGGGTTAATTGACAGACGTTACGCAACCTTCAACTGTGCCAGTCTTACTCACCTGCATCATAACTGCAGATCAGAGACATCCAGGTGTCTCAGCTCAGACAGGACTCTTTACATTTAATCTCAGACACATTTTCTCCTGATGTCTCGGACTGATACACTGGGAGTGAGGGCTGTAGTGTGTGTGTGTGTGTGTGTGTGTGTGTGTGTGTGTGTGTGTGTGTGTGTGTGTGTGTGTGTGTGTGTGTGTGTGTGTGTGTATACATTCCCGGCGTGTCCCTGGTCTTACTGAGCATTAGTGACACATTTACCAACATGCCAGAGGAAACACACCGCTCAGCTCCGCCTCCGGGGGGAGACACTGAGCCGGCCATAAAGTCTAAATCAAATGCAGTTATTGGGATTGTGATAAAGAGTAAAGCCAAAGCTCTGTATGATTACAACATCTATGCATGCAATGAAGACTTAAAATGTGCCCAAATGTGTCTTTTAGAGGAGAGATAAACACCCTCTAGTGACTACTAGTTTCCTTTTCATGGTAAGAATAACTCTGGGGGAAAACCCACTCCAAAACACGTCTTACCTTAGGTCTGTGTCTAAAAATACTCTACTTTGTCTCAGTTACAAGTCCTGGAGTTTGAAAAGACGTCAGAATTTGAGTCAAAGACGTTCTTAGGAGAATATGCAACCAGGTGCATTCTGGGAAATGTAGTATCCAGTGATTTTACAGCTTGATTAGGCCAGGACATTTCTCATTTTTAGTTTAGATAAGATAAAATATACTTCATTGATCCCAAAATGGGAAATATATTTTCGTAAGTATTGCACATAATTAGAAATAAAAAAGAGTAGAAAATAAACAATTATACAATACAACATCTGAAAATAGCAGATAAAACAAGTATTTTGAGCTCAATCTGGATTCTAATGGAAAAATAATCTGCATTTTTACTTGATATTTTATTCCGTTTCATACTTCATTGTTTGTTTTCCAAAGTTTTAGTTATTTTGGTCACCTTTTTATTTTTGTGTATACTTTTACCCTCACTTTTCTCTGTTTATTAGGAATAGATATGTGTGTCTTTTGTATATTTCGATATTGGGTATTGTATATTGGGTTTAATAAAATAAAAATACTCATCTCAATTAAAAATAAGAACAAAACCAACACTTTTCTTTTTTAAACACCAACTATCTTTCAGTGAACTCCTGTATCATCATCCTGCTACACAAACACACCCCAGCATTACGAGCAGCCCCTGAACGCCTCTCTTGGCTCCGGTTTATCCGCTCTCTCATTTGACCCTCCAGGCATTTCGCTGACCCTCCTCGTCCTCCAGGAGGAGTCCCGGCAGCAGAGTCATTAAACACATGTTGATTTAATCCCAGGTATCACTCCCCGTCCTCTGGCAGCCGCGAGGATCTGAGCTCACCCCAACAACTTTCCAAATAGCTGTGTGAGCGGCTGACGAATAACAGTGATGAGGGGGAGCTACGGGAGAGCACGAGGGACAAAATTAGGAAGGAAGGAACTCTTAACTTTACAGAAGCAGTAAGCATTTTAGCAATGTCTCCGCTTTAATGTTCAGAAAGCTCTTTATGTTTCTCATACTGCCTGTGCTGCAGCTCCTCTTTTCACCCTCTGTCTGAAACCAGAGCCCAGTCTGCTCTGATGGGTCAGCTGGTCGCCTCTGTTGTGATTGGTCCAATATTTAGAGATGTCCCGCCCCTTAACCTATGAAGTGCTATTTCTTATCCACACGCTGTTTTTCACGGATGAAATATGCAGTGATTTTTTGATCTCGTATTTGCTTGTTAGGGTTATTAACCAAAGAAACACAACTACTTTACTATATTGATTAAATGTTCTACATATTTATCAACATATCATCATTTTTTAAATAATAAATAGCAAACTTTCTCTTTATTTTCTTGTTTTGAGTTTGTTGTTATTGTTAAACACAAAGATATTAACTTTCATTTCATTTATGAATGTTTTCGGAAGAGTTGATGGAAAGATCGATCTGGAATACAGAAAAAGTGCAAACTCGTCATGGCGAAATCACGTTGTGTTGTTTTGTTCAATAAATAAAAAAAGCTTTGATGGTAAATCTCTTCGTTTGGGTTCAACATTACTGTATGAATCTGTCTTATTCAACTTACATTTTTTATGTCTTGAGCATCTTTTGGTATAGAAAGCCTATATTCAATCAGCATTTTCAAACTCCAATAAGCAGAAACCACACCTCTAAATGTTCCTGAACTCTTTCACACAACAATGCTATCAAATTCATAAAGAAAACACTTTGTTTACTTCCGGAACATTGTGACATCACTGTGGAACACTTGCGCTCCAACACATTGTACGTGATAGGTTAAGGGACGGGTCATCTCTGAGCGGTTTACCAATCACAGCAGAAGCAGCCACCTAACCAATCAGAGCAGACTGGGCTCTGGTTTCAGACAGAGGGTGAAAAGGGGTGCTGCAGCACAGGCAGTCTGAGAAACATAAAGGGATTAGGATATAAAAGGATATCTCACGTCCTGATTGGTTAATTGATTGCTCATCAGTTTGTCATGAATAATCTCCACAGATTCAAAACAGAGTCAACAATAGTGATTAAAGGGAGAGCTTCTTCCCTATTGCACATTAAAACACCATGAAATGCTTCTTCTTGGGTTCATGTGAACACCATTAGTTATTTTGAGCACAAGAGGGGTTACATATTTCCATTCCTCTATCGTGTATGATGTCAAAGTGTTAACGAGAGAGATGTGACCCCTGGAACAAAGCGACAAAGTATTTTTCAGTGACGTAGCTTCGGAGCGGTGGAACGTTCTGGAACCCGGTCCTGACGAGGCGTACCCAGGGAAAAGGTCTCATACCCGGGCAGCCCCCACCGAAATAGTGTCATAAAGTCATCCATCAAACAAAGTAGGCCAGGGGTCGAGGGAAACCACGGGGATAAAACCGGACCCAGCAGGAACATCCCAGAATACTCGGCCATCCACGCACACACTTAGAGCGGACAGGAAGTGGAAAGGGCTTCGGTTAATGTCTGAAACCTGCAGACACTTTTATCTGGATAATTCAATGTTCTATTTTCTTCATTAATCTTCCGGTGGTGCGTTTAAGAACACTCGGATTTCTTGTAAATAGTAGTTTCCCCTTTAAAAAACCCTGTATCAGTGACATGATGAATCAAACCGAGATGACAGGTTGTAAGTAAACATGTTTGGTCAGAAATAATGTCGATTTGTTTTGGTTTGACGTTATAAAACACAAGCATCAGTATGCGCCCCCCCTCAAACCAAAATACAGATTTCCCCGTAAAATATAAAGTGATGTCAGGAAACAATCTCTCTGTGGGTCAGAAAGGGTTTACTGAGTCCAGAGATATGGAGATGGGGTCAGAGGTCAGGTCAGACGGCAGAAACAGCTTACGGAGAATAAATAGGGGATGGATGTCCGGTGGGTCTGCGGGGGACGAGTGGCAGGCAGCAGGCTGACACTGAGACTGAGATTTCTGATCCTTTCTTTTACTCTCCTTTTTTCTGGAGAGGAAGTAAAGGAACCGGAGCTCTGGATCTATTTGAGGTGCAATATATGACTCAGCAGCTTTAAGACATGAAGACACTATTATCTTAATGCAGGAGTTACACCTGAAAGTGGGCGGGGCTTCATTTGACATCCTACACTAGAAGGGGTCACAACTCAGGTATAGGTGTGTCCGTGAATGCACCAAACTGGTGTTTAAAAAAGCTCTCAAATGCAGTTAAAGTCTGAGACCTGAAACGACATTATAAAACATTAAGCCAACTTAGTTAAAACTTAGTTTTATTTCTAAAAGCATTGTTTGATCGTAATGCAGATTATGTTCAGATATTTATTCACACAATCGGAGGGGCAGGGACTGACCCCCAGTCAGTGGGTCTCCAGCTGTACAGCGGCAAAGAAAACTGATGCTTTTTATTATATTATTATTGTTCTTTTGGCCAGTTTAGCCTTCAGTAGAGTGACAGTTTTGAAGGGGGGCCGGGGGGGATGACACCTGTAGAGGGACAACAAGACAGATTTGAGCCTGGACTGAACCCCACTAACTGGGCCACCTTCTGTGCCAAGTGAGCTCTGCAGCAGCCAATGAAGCTGATTCTAATTATACTTTTTTAGTTCTCGAGGGGAATCGATTCAGCACGTACACTGTTAAAAGTGATCGGGGTGAAATGTGCATAAGTATCTTCCGGATCAGAGGCAGGATGGGAGGCGTCAGCAGCACCTCAGTGTGACGGACACGAATCACATCGACTCCAGAAGACAAAACGAGATTACTGCTGAACGCAGAGCTCCATCTGCTTCCACTCAACTCCACTGTGATCCACCCCACACACACACACACACACACACTGACCCACACCTCCGTCTGAAACACAAAGGGCTAGACAAGCCTCCGTCTGAAACCGATCTGACATTTGAACCCAAAACAAAATGAAAACTAAACAAATCTCGAGCCTCTTCCCATGCTCCCTGCGTCCATATTCACCCGCAGAGAATAACAAAGCTATTAGTGCCGATCATCAGCCATAAATATCAAACAATCGCCCGGCCCAGATGGGGAGGATTATGCCGCCTTAGAGTCATTACCATCACATCCTTTCCTTAAGCTTCCAATTCCCCTTCTCAGCTGCATCGTAATTCCGCGCCGAGGATCACTTTCCCGTATCAAACTCACCGTTCGCCCCGAGATGCTTCTGTCGTCACCGCCAGAAAAGAGGAGCTAGAGCCGTAGCATGACATTGATATTCACATTATTTAGTTATTAAATAATAAAAGCAAGAGTTTGGAAGCTCAGAGTCCTGTTGTGAACTCTGAGATGTTGAGTACCCCAAAGCTTTATGATGATAGAAATGTATAGTAGGGGTCCCCAGCTCATAGAAACTGCCGGATGCTAACTCACATATGTTGGGAATTTTCACAATTAGCATAAGTAGCATTAGTAATGCAGACAATAGTTTAGAAATGAGTTGGCCGATTTGAACACTTTTGGAGTGGTTTTGGAGGTTACTGAGGATGCTGAATCCATTTCTGACAATTTCAGGATCATAAATGGCAGTTTAAACTAGTAGGTGGTCATATTTGTACTCTCTAGAGGCTGATTTTGATTAATTTGGGTCGAATTAAAGTTTCTAGGGGACTAAAACTACCATTTATGATCCTAAAGATGTTAGAAATGGACCACCATCCTCACTTTACCTCAGAAAACACACCAACATAGTCTCAATCTAGCAAGCCATTCTTATTAATGCTGATTAACACAACGTTTGTGCAAACTGCGGATGTTGATCCATTTCTACAACATCAATTAGTCTTAATGGTAGTTGGTCTAAACCTCAGCATAAATTGGTCAATTTCTAGATAAAACTGACATTTATGATTCTAAAAATGTTAGAAATGACATCCATCCTCACTTTACCCAGAAAACACTCAAACATCTCAATAATTGTTGCCATTCTTATTAATAGTCCGAATATTATACAAGTTTGGCAAATTGCGGATTTGGGTTTCTTTCTACCATCTAGGATCATTTTATCAGTAATTTGGGTCCCATCTAATACACTGCTGGCAACTAGACTATAATGTAGCTCTGCCAGAAATGTCCTGACTGACTGTCCAATGTTTTTCAGGTTACGTGACCTTGAGTCGTGAGTCTCTCCAGGCGCGCCTCAGCCCTTGATGCATCGATGAACCAGGATCCTGTGAGAAGGACGACCCGTAAAGCTTACTCCTTGACCTTCCAGAGAGAATCCGCTTCTAGAGACACTCTAGTGAAATATCAGAGGGGAACCAGAAGAAGCTGTCATCGCAGAGTCTGTGGAGCTCTTCAGGATATCTGGTACCACTTTACAATAAGAATAACTAACAACCTATTCATCCCTAGAATATTCATTCATCCCCCACTGAGTGCGATACCTCTGGGTTTTGCTCAGTATTAATTCAGATCCAGATCCAGGCGTTTCTGATCAGGACAAACAACCATGGCTGGCAAATTCAGTCTCAAAACAACTGCAGAAAAATCATCTGTCAATACAAAAATTCAGCCCTAAGTCATGTTCCAAATACACACCAGTCTGATTCTGAGCATCTATAGAGTCGGGAACTGGCTTCTAATTTGCCCGAGACGCTTTAGTCTGGCCGTGCCAAAATAAACGTAGCAGATAAAAGTCATGGCGTGGTGAGAGGGATTCAGTCTGAGGAAACGAGGAGGCGCAGGCTCCTCCGAGGTGTTGTTTCTCCTGATGCTCGCCTCCTTTGAAGTGAGGACAGTGCATGTCGTAACCCGAGAGCACCGAGCAGCTTAGGCTTCCCCCGCCACAGTTTTGATATCAATTAGATTTGTGGTCACCTGATACGGCACTGAACATCTGCACGGGATAATGAGAGGAGGAGGAGGAGGAGGAGGAGGAGGTGGAGGTTGTACCTTGGCACAAACATGAAACATCAGTCCACCGTCCTCCATGTTGCTTTGCCATGTCGCTAACGCTATGCTAACGTCTCTGCAGCGGCTCTGATTTCAAAGTCCAGTCGGGACACACAGTTAACTCTCTGATGTAGAGGAGGAGGAGGAGTGGAGGAGGAGGAGGAAGAGTAGGAGGAAGGAGGTGATGAAGAGCAGACAGCCTGAACAGCAGCTCCACTATTTCAAAGTGAATTGTTCACTAACGGCAAATATATAACATTAAAATCCATCATAAGACAGGTTTGTTAAAAGCTGCTGCAGACTGAAGCTGTTACTCCTTCACCAAAAACAACATGTGTCTTTTTATTCGTGCAAATAATTAACTGCATTACAGCCTTAATATGTGGGGACCGAAAGAACCAGATCGCGGATACAAGCGGCCGAAATGGGATTTCTCCGCAGGGTGGCTGGCATCTCCCTTAGGGATAAGGTGAGGAGTTCAGTCATCCGGGAGGGACTCGGAGTAGAACCGCTGCTCCTTCACGTTGAAAGGAGCCAGTTGAGGTGGTTCGGGCACCTAGTGAGGATGCCACCTGGGCGCCTCCCTAGGGAGGTGTTCCAGGCACGTCCAGCTGGGAAGAGACCGAGGGGTAGACCTAGGACCAGGTGGAGGGATTATATCTCTGCGCTGGCCTGGGAGCGCCTTGGAATCCCCCAGTCAGAGCTGGTTGATGTGGCCAGGGAAAGAGAAGTTTGGGGCTCTCTGCTGGAGCTGTTACCTCCGCGACCCTGACGGAAAAGCGGGAGAAGATGGATGGATGGATGGATGGACGGATGGATGGATGGATGGATGGACGGACAGACGGACGGACGGACGGATGGATGGATGAAAGGATGGATGGATGGATGGATGGATGGATGGATGGATGAAGGATGGATGGATGGATGGATGGATGGATGGATGGACGGATGGAGAGCCTTATTATACCTATGTTGCACCAAAGTTACACCCATTTAACACACGGACGCAGCCTGTCAAATGACTGCATCCCCCAGGATACAGAAACCATGTAAGGGTTATAGTAGGTTTGACTCGAGCCCCTTCAGATGATGGTGGGACACCCCTAGTGAGCCCTTTATACAACAGGCCCTCTGCACTGTGATGAAATTAAAGGACATGGATTTTAAGAACTTGCTTTTGTAAAGTTATTCAAACTTTGGGGTAAGTGTGTGAGTTGTTGGATTAAAAGACCTGATACTGCAGAGCTGCGTCACGGCCGGCTCAGATCCACCCTTGACTTTGGTGTTTCCTCCATCAGTTACCACCCCCCCCCCAACCCTTAGTCCTCGCTGACCCTCTGGATTTACATTCTTCACCAATCCTTTAAGCTGGAGACCAGGACGCTCACACCCCCGATCAAAACAGAGCTGTTGACACGTCCCGTCCCCGGACGCTGCTCCTGACTCAGCGCTCTAATTAGTACGGGGGGGTGGGGGGGTGGGGGGGGGCGGACATCAGAGGGAAGAGCCATCTCGCTAAACCTTCAGGTCGTTGTTGACATTACATTTACTCAAGAACTGTACCTAAGTACAACTTTAAGGTACTTGTACTTTACCCAAGTAATTTAATTTCAAGTTACTTTGTACTTCTACTCCACCACCATTTTAAGTACTAACCAAGTACTTTTACTCAAGTACACAATCTGAGTACTTCTACTTTACTCAAGTACACAATCTGAGTACTTCTACTTTACTCAAGTACCGGTCTGAGTATTTCTACTTTTACTCAAGTACAAGATCTGAGTACTTCTACTTTACTCAAGTACAAGATCTGAGTACTTCTACTTTACTCAAGTACAAGACCTGAGTACTTCTACTTTACTCAAGTACAAGATCTGAGTACTTCTACTTTACTCAAGTACACGATCTGAGTACTTCTACTTTACTCAAGTACAAGATCTGAGTACTTCTACTTTACTCAAGTACAAGATCTGAGTACTTCTACTTTACTCAAGTACAAGACCTGAGTACTTCTACTTTACTCAAGTACAAGATCTGAGTACTTCTACTTTACTCAAGTACACGATCTGAGTACTTCTACTTTACTCAAGTACAAGATCTGAGTACTTCTACTTTACTCAAGTACAAGACCTGAGTACTTCTACTTTACTCAAGTACAAGATCTGAGTACTTCTACTTTACTCAAGCACAAGATCTGAGTACTTCTCCCCCCTCTGTGTCTGTGTGACGGGAACAGCTTCATTAGGGAGGTATCAGCAGAGGAGAGGAGGGATCAGCAGAGGAGAGGAGGGGTCAGAGGTCAGGGATGAAGTGTGAAGAACAGAACACCTGCAGCGACGAGGAACGAGTGAAACGTGCTCCTCCGAACTGCAATCTGAGAAAAACTTAGAAGCTCCTTTCAGTCAGTTTGGCAGAATGATGCCTTACTTGACAAAAAACGTGTTTATAGTAAAGAAATGATGTTCCTCTGGAGGTAACACAGGGATTTTAGCCTTTGCAGACCATTTACATGCACTAAATCCTGTAGAACACACTACAGGAGAGGGAACAAAACACAACAAAAGGGCCTCTTTAAGATCCTAAACCTGGCTGCTGATGGACTCTGTCACTCTGTACCCTGCTCCTTTAACACACTCAGAGTTAATTACCGTTCACTTCCATCCATTTTTTTCATTTACTGAAGCCATAAAATCCCAGTTTGAGAATAAACAGCAGATACATCTCTCTTCATATGTATTGGGATTGTAACTCCTGCCATACAGTCTGATTCCTTAACAAACTTCAACTGATTTCAACAGTTTTTTGGGGGGGTTTGACCTACCCTGTATGAAATGAGATCTCTGTATGAGCAGTGCCACATAGTGAAGAGATGATGCCTGGTTGCTCTGCCATGTTGTGACTCATCATGTTGATATCAAAGAGCCCCCCCCCCCCTCCCCACGGTCGGATTAGAGTCGTAATCTTCCTCTCTTTCTCTCTCTGGGACCATGACGGCAGCGGAGAAGCCTCAAAGCATTTCAGTGCTTGGAGAGATCTGAGTGAGTCTGAAAAAACCTCGAACGCATCATCACCTCTCCGTCTGTTGACACACTTGTTTCCCCCCCAGTGATTCAGATCTGCTCCATGATTCAATGAGTTATTCCTAACCTCATACCTCACCCCTTCACTACTACTCATATCCAGCAGACAAACTATTTGGACATTTTTGTTATTTTGTGGACAAACATTTATTATATTGAACACAAAAACTAGAAGGGAGATCAGACAGCGCAGATATCCAGGCCGGTTCCTGAAGTTTAAATACTTTTTGTATCAGCTCCATAACGATGCCAGTACACAAAACTAACACCAAGTAGTTTGCAAAAGAAAAAGTAAAAAGTACACAAAACTGAAAGAAAGTAAGTAGTAGTATACCACGCTAAAGAAAGTAGGTAGTAGTATTAGTACATGAAATTGAGAGTAAAAAGTAGTACACAAAACAGAAGGTAAGTATTAGTACATGTCAAGTTATCCAGATGTTAAGATCCAGATTCAGCCCAAACTTGAAAACGGCTTGTTCAACACAAATGATGCAAGGGGACAACTCTGTTCCGTTCTGGTGATTTATTTTCTTTCAGATTGATGGCACAAAGTGAAATTCCAGAGGAAGAATAGGTTGATAACCTTTAAGAACCAAAAGTATGCATCAGTCCTGACCATTAAACTAAACATCTCATTTAAATTCAAAACAGATCAAACTCAAACAGAAAACAGCAAACAAATGATTCTTTCAAACTAAACATTTGAAGTCCATACCAGTTGCGTCTGTGGTTGAACATGAGCTGTCAGTAGGCTGAGGAGACCGAGCAAAGAGGGCTCGCAGAGCTAACTCCAAACATGTTATACTCATGCTTGATTAGAGGTGCGCAGGTGAAAATCGGTCCCTCCAGAAACATGGGTTGCATCCTGTCTGTTGGGTGTCTGGGTGAGCTCTCTCTGCCCCCTTCAGGCCTGGAGTTCCTCCACAGATCTGGTCCTATGCTCACAGTTGTTTGACGCCACACCTCCCACTTGACCTCCTGGTTCTTGAACCCAAGGAGGTCACAGCACCTTAGTGTTGGGCAGGGTTTGTTTAAGTTGCCCTTTCAGTGTTGCTCTTCAATCGGAAGTAGCACAATGATACGCCTGACATCTCTGAAGAACTGTAGCTGATATTTTGGTTTTGAGTCTTTTTGCTTTCTAGTTTTGAGCAGGCTTCATAGTTGGGACAGGGTAGCTAGGAAAAGTTCTGACGTGAACATCCCTGACGATCCCCAAACTGAGAGTAGGACCTTCTGTATAACCACTTCTCTTTCTACCTGTTTGGGCATTAAGTGTAGATCAGCTGAGCACAGACCCATGGATGCTGAGTGAAGGCCTCGCTCCTTATCGATGTGTGCAGCGGAAACTAAAATATCTGTTGGTAAAGGCTTCATTTAACAGTCTCACACTACTTTTACAGAATGACCGGGAGGACTGATATAAAGCATGAGCAGGCTGAGCTGAGAGTGTGTCATGATGACGTTAGAGACGACTTCCTGCTAAATTTAGAGTGAGGTTTGTTTTAAATGAAGCTCCGGATGAAAAACAAGCAATTTATCCTTAGGACACAACGTGCTTTAGCCTCCTTCATCGTAACCTTTCGCCTGATTAGTTCCTTGTTTATAAGATCTGTGTTCTGATCCTGGCTCACACGTTACTCAGAAACACCCCTATCTTTTCTATGCTGAGTGTGTGTGAGTGTGTGTGGAGTGTTTTTGGGGTGCAGTGCTGGTATGGAGCGCTACCGGCTGCATGCCTAAGGCCTGACTGTCATAAAACTCTCTCTAATCAATTAAAGCATACAGCTGCAGTGTGTGGAGCCGATCGTGTTTCCCCCTCAGAGCACCTGCTATCGGCCGTGATCACAGCGCTGAAACACACTGACTCACACACCGTCCACTGAACACACACACACACACACACACACACACACACACACACACACACACACACACACACACACACACACACACACACACATATCGGCTTACAGCGCGGTGTGCGTGCCAACAGCTAACACGCTCCTCCACGCACAGCCTCGCAAACTCTGTCATTTTATTTTCGTGCCCGTCACAATTTCACACGTCTTTTCCGGGCGTGGTTGGCTAATCCCTCGCGGGCCGAGCGCCTGCGCGGCGTGCCGGGCCGACACCGTCACAACCTCCAGAAAAACAACAACAACATGTGGGCCAAGGTGAGCAACACTCGGCATTCTGGGAGCTTTCTTGGGCATGTGACGAAATTTCAGCCAACATTTCCCGAAGCTTTTCTCAGAGAGGTTTGGAGGACTCTAAATTTAAAGTGAGGACCACGTCAGCGTGGGAAAGTTCAAAAACACAAAACACACACTCATACTGCTTCATGACTTATTCATTAATACATGAATTATGTGTGTTTACCATTTGAGTTTGAATTTAGTGGAAAGACGTATAATCCTCTAAAGTGATAACAGTTCAATCAGGAACACTGTTGGGTTGGTTTGAGATGTCTAGCTTTATTCCCATGAGCACAAAGTGTGGTATTTATGTAGTATGGAGGAAACACACATTATTAATATCTATTGAACCAGGAATCTATGAAACCTGCTTGACCGTGGCTAATGACTAAATGGCCCCATAAATCGTCCCAATCCCAATGTTGAGAAACTCTTGGATAGAAATCATTAATTAGACTGGTGAGCACAGTGAGTGTTAACCATTGTAACATTCTGCTTATGTTTTCTGTATAGCTGGAAGGTGTATGTACTGTATACGTGAGTATATGTGAATATATGTACTGTATATGTGAGTATATGTACTGTATATGTGAGTATATGTACCCTATACGTGAGTATATGTACTGTATATGTGAGTATATGTACTGTATATGTGATTATATGTACTGTATATGTGAGTATATGTACTGTATGTGTGAGTATATGTACTGTATATGTGAGTATATGCGAGTATATGTACTGTATATGTGAGTATATGCAAGTATATGTACTGTATATGTGAGTATACGTGAGTATATGCGAGTATATGTACTGTATATGTGAGTATATGCAAGTATATGTACTGTATATGTGATTATATGTACTGTATATGTGAGTATATGTACTGTATATGTGAGTATATGTACTGTATATGTGAGTATATGTACTGTATATGTGAGTATATGCGAGTATATGTACTGTATATGTGAGTATATGCAAGTATATGTACTGTATATGTGAGTATACGTGAGTATATGCGAGTATATGTACTGTATATGTGAGTATATGCAAGTATATGTACTGTATATGTGAGTATATGCAAGTATATGTACTGTATATGTGAGTATATCCGAGTATATGTACTGTATATGTGAGTATATCCGAGTATATGTACTGTATATGTGAGTATATGTACAGTATATGTGAGTATATGTACTGTATATGTGAGTATATGTGAGTATATGTACTGTATATGTGAGTATATGTACTGTATATGTGAGTATATGTACTGTATATGTGAGTATATGTGAGTATATGTACTGTATATGTGAGTATATGTACTGTATATGTGAGTATGTGTGAGTATATGTGAGTATATGTACTGTATGTGTGAGTATATGTGAGTATATGTACTGTATATGTGAGTATGTGTGAGTATATGTGAGTATATGTACTGTATGTGTGCGTATGTGTGAGTATATGTGAGTATGTTTGAGTATATGTGAGTATATGTGAGTATGTGTGAGTATATGTGAGTATATGTGAGTATATGTACTGTATGTGTGCGTATGTGTGAATATATGTGAGTATGTTTGAGTATATGTGAGTATATGTGAGTATGTGTGAGTATATGTGAGTATATGTGAGTATATGTGAGTATATGTACTGTATGTGTGCGTATGTGTGAATATATGTGAGTATGTTTGAGTATATGTGAGTATATGTGAGTATATGTGAGTATATGTACTGTATATGTGAGTATATGTACTGTATATGTGAGAGTATATGTGAGTATATGTGAGTATATGTGAGTATATGTACTGTATATGTGAGTATATGTACTGTATATGTGAGTATATGTACTTTATGTGTGAATATATGTGAGTATATGTACTTTATGTGAGTATATGCAAGTATATGTGCATATATGTGAGTATATGTGCATATATGTGAGTATATGTACTTTATGTGAGTATATGTACTGTATATGTGAGTATATGTATTGTATATGTGAGTATATGTGAGTATTTGTATTGTATATGTGAGTATATGTACTATATGTGAGTATATGTACTGTATGTGAGTATATGTACTTTATGTGAGTATATGCACTTTATGTGAGTATATGTACTGTATATGTGAGTATATGTACTTTATGTGAGTATATGTACTGTATATGTGAGTATATGTACTGTATATGTGAGTATATGTACTGTATATGTGAGTATATGTACTGTATATGTGAGTATATGTACTGTATGTGAGTATATGTACTGTATGTGAGTATATGTACTTTATATGTGAGTATATGTACTGTATATGTGAGTATATGTACTGTATGTGAGTATATGTACTTTATATGTGAGTATATGTACTGTATGTGAGTATATGTACTGTATATGTGAGTATATGTACTGTATGTGAGTATATGTACTGTATATGTGAGTATATGTACTGTATATGTGAGTATATGTACTGTATATGTGAGTATATGTACTTTATGTGAGTATATGTACTTTATGTGAGTATATGTACTGTATATGTGAGTATATGTACTGTATATGTGAGTATATACCCATCAGTGTGGGCCTTGATGGACCCCAGTGAGCCTCCAGTCTGCCGGGCTCTGGAGGACAGTTATCCAGCACTGGGTCTCTGGTCCTCCTGGTCGCTGTTCCTCTCGTGCTGCAGCGGTGCCGCCAGCGCTCCTGAAACCCGGATCACCTCAGCCCATCACGGAGCAGCAGAGACACTGCCACTGCGCCACCGCGATGAGCTCCACGACGACCCGGAGAAGCCCAGAGACTCAGGCTGCAGGGGGGGATGCTGCGGGCTCTGGAGACGTAAAACAAGTGTGTGTGTGTGTGTGTGTGTGTGAGTGTGTGTGTGTGTGTGTGTGTGTGTGTGTGTGTGTGTGAGTGCGTGTGTGTGTGTGTGTGAGAGAGACTTGCAGACTGTATAGCTGCTGAATTCTTCTTTCCCAGAGCTAAATCCATGTTGAAACACAAACTCCTGTACTTCATTTGTTAATATAGGATTCACTCCACATACTGTACCTATCTTATTCCCTCTTATACAGGGGGGTCCCAACAACGACCCGAGGCGCATTTTGAATTGGCCTCAGTAAATTCTAAATGTATAATGGAATACGTCCCACACCTGTGCGTGTCTTATATCGTACTTCTTGAATATATATTAACAGATATTACTCAGAAGTTTCCATGTGTTAAAAAACCCAGTTTCAAATAAATGCAGTCAATTAAAGATACAAACATAAGTCTGCGTTGATGAGAAAGAAGCCAAATAACTTATCTACATACGCAGCTAGGAATAGACCCTTCATGTTTCCTCTTATTATGATCAATCTGAAGCTCCTGTCTGAAGGGATGAGCTGCAAACAGAATCAACCCTCTGGAGAGCTGTGAAGCACATTCAGGTGTCAGCAGCATTTACGTGCATTTGATTGATTTTGATAACTTATATCTTCTCTTCTGACGCCATATGTTTGTATTTCTGTATAGAGTTGTATCATGCATGCGGCTTACCTGCTGCATTATGCCTATTGCAATATATAAAGTAATTGATGTCTGTATGTAAAGTCTGTTGCACTGTCGGAGGACTCAGACCTGCGGTAGCTTTTGAGCGTTCGACGAATAAAGCTTTTAAATCTGTGAACAAAATAATTCAGATTCTTCCGCAAAAAGTAAAACATGAACCCGTTATTTCAGTCCCTACAGGAGGAATGACGGCTATACTGTACTGCAACAGTGTCTGTGTCTCCCTCACCATGGGGGGGGGGGGGGGAGGAGGGAGCACAGGTCAGAGGTGACGGGTGAGGGGGGGAGGCAGTAAACAGCAGTGGTGGCCGCAGGGTACAGCCGGGTCAGGGGGGACCTAGGTGGTAGGAGGGGGGGGGGGTTACTGTGCCCTGCGGGGATAGGAAGTTGGTCACGGGGTCAGAGATCAGAGTGGGGGGGTGGGGTGTTTGTGGGTAAGGGGTGGGGGGGGGTGTCGGATCGACAGGTGGGGCGCTGCAGCCACACCTGCCCCGCCTGTCAATCAACACAGCCACCAGAGTGTGTGTGTGTGTGTGTGTGTGTGTGTGTTATGAATGAGACGACAGAGAGACGTTAAAGACGGTTCTGAGGACCCTGTGAGTGTTTGAGGTTTCTTGTCTCAGTTTGAATCAATAACTTTTTCGCTCTGATCACAGATTTCTGTTTCAGTCACAATAGCTGTTCACAGAATGAAGTCACCTTTCACAACAGTTTTAAGTTAAGAGCTTTACAGTAACATCCACATGAATAATGAGAACACAGATTAAAACCAATTAAGAAAAATAGTGGGAAGCCATTTCTGTAAAAAAGTGGGTTTTTAAAAGATGTTTCAAAGATCCTCCACCGTCCAGGACTCCATCTGGACTCTAGGAACTTTAGGAAGCACCGGAGGACCTCACAGTCACATAGTGCAATTAGAGATGTGATATTTAACGGGGGGCTCTGCAAGTCATCAATAATATCTTGAAATGTGAAAGTTAAAGCAACAAGTAGCATCTTTAGGGAAGTGAGGATCAGTGAAACGTGGACACCTTTTCCAGCTCGAGTTTGAATCCTGGCAGCAGAGTTCTGGACGAGCTGGAGGCGTTAGAGGAATGGATGGAGAGTGAATCCTGACCTGTCTTCTCAGCATATTTTGACCGCTGTTCTTTGTATTTCTGTTGATGTTGTCGGGATGAGTATGTTGAAAATAAATACACATGTGGGCCTTATATCCTCTTCCGTATACTCAAGAGGTTCAAGTCACCTGATGGGGTTTCTGAGTGTGGGCCCTACATGCAATGTGTACTTTAAATAACCATATAGATGAGAGCAGCGCTGACGAAATTAAGCCCCGCCCACTTTCAGGTGAACCTCCTGCATCAGAGTGAAGCTGAGAATAATAGTGTCTTCATGTCTTAAAGCTGCTGAGTCATATATTGCTCCTCAAACAACAAATAGATCCAGAGCTCCGGTTCCTTTACTTCCTCTCCAGAAAAAAGGAGAGTAAAGAAAGGATCAGAAATCTCAGTCTCAGTGTCAGCCTGCTGCCTGCCACTCGTCCCCCGCAGATCCACCGGACATCCATCCCCTCTTTATTCCAATCAAACCATAAATTGACCCCGATCATGGATCTCCAATAACACTGTTTGATAGTTTGCCTGTCTGACCATCGTAATTGGGCTCCTGGTAGATACAAAAGGCGAAGATGAAGTTTCAACTTGAGGGAAAACATTTATTTAATTGTAGAAAAACTAAAACGACCAACAAGCTGAAACCCCTCCACATGTCAAAGGAGGAAAGAGAGGGTGAAGAGTAAAGATAAGGGGCTACTACTGTCCCAGATGACCATCTCAGTAAAATAAACAGCCAGCTTTAAGTTCCCCAGCATGCCTTGCAGTGTGTGTGTGTGTGTGTGTGTGTGTGTGTGTGCGTACATTTGCTGTGTCAGTGGCAGGTGCAGATTAGACGGGTCGTTGTCCTGACAGTTGCAGCCGACTCAAAACAACACATGCAACACACACACACACACACACACACACACACACACACACACACACACACACACACACACACACACACACACACACACACACACACACACACACACACACACACACACACACACTCCCTCAGTGAGTCAGCAGTGTGTGTGTTGTGATGAAGCTACAAATCACTTTCCTTCAGTACAGCCAAGCTTCATTAAAGTACATTACTGAAGATTATATCTGCATTCAAATATTGATTCATCTTTTAGGATTCCCTCTCCTGCATCGATCACTTTTTAAAATATATATTTTGAAAGAACATTTTTGCAAGGAAGTACCAGAAAATACACAGCTTTGTGTATATCAGTATGTAGAGTCTCTACTTTAAAGAGTCCTCTCCTGCTGATGTTCAGGTGTATATCAGTATGTAGAGTCTCTACTTTAAAGAGTCCTCTCCTGCTGATGTTCAGGTGTATATCAGTATGTAGTGTCTCTACTTTAAAGAGTCCTCTCCTGCTGATGTTCAGGTGTATATCAGTATGTAGAGTCTCTACTTTAAAGAGTCCTCTCTTGCTGATGTTCAGGTGTATATCAGTATGTAGTGTCTCTACTTTAAAGAGTCCTCTCCTGCTGATGTTCAGGTGTATATCAGTATGTAGAGTCTCTACTTTAAAGAGTCCTCTCCTGCTGATGTTCAGGTGTATATCAGTATGTAGTGTCTCTACTTTAAAGAGTCCTCTCCTGCTGATGTTCAGGTGTATATCAGTATGTAGAGTCTCTACTTTAAAGAGTCCTCTCCTGCTGATGTTCAGGTGTATATCAGTATGTAGAGTCTCTACTTTAAAGAGTCCTCTCCTGCTGATGTTCAGGTGTATATCAGTATGTAGAGTCTCTACTTTAAAGAGTCCTCTCCTGCTGATGTTCAGGTGTATATCAGTATGTAGAGTCTCTACTTTAAAGAGTCCTCTCCTGCTGATGTTCAGGTGTATATCAGTATGTAGAGTCTCTACTTTAAAGAGTCCTCTGCTGCTGATGTTCAGGTGTATATCAGTATGTAGTGTCTCTACTTTAAAGAGTCCTCTCCTGCTGATGTTCAGGTGTATATCAGTATGTAGTGTCTCTACTTTAAAGAGTCCTCTCCTGCTGATGTTCAGGTGTATATCAGTATGTAGAGTCTCTACTTTAAAGAGTCCTCTCCTGCTGATGTTCAGGTGTATATCAGTATGTAGAGTCTCTACTTTAAAGAGTCCTCTCCTGCTGATGTTCAGGTGTATATCAGTATGTAGTGTCTCTACTTTAAAGAGTCCTCTCCTGCTGATGTTCAGGTGTATATCAGTATGTAGTGTCTCTACTTTAAAGAGTCCTCTCCTGCTGATGTTCAGGTGTATATCAGTATGTAGCATCTGTACTATAGAGGCTGTGAAATGTGTGAGAAAGGTCACTCACATACTTTAGAGTCCTCCTCTGCAGACGATGAAACACTGAAGGACGGACACAATGTTCCCTTTAGAGGAAAAAAACCCCTCTGTCTCTAGAGGGCGCTAACCCTGCTGCACTGTGTGTGTGTGTGTGTGTGTGTGTGTGTGTGTGTGTGTGTGTGTGTGTGTGTGCGTGCGTGTGTGCGTGCATGTGTGCGCGTGTGTGTGTGTGTGTGTGTATGTTTGTGTGTGTGTGTGTGTGTGTGTGTGTATGTGTGTGTGTTTTGAAGGCCATAAGGACCCAGGGGACTCTCCAGTTGCAGGCCTGCAGACTGGCTGGCACCCTCAAAGTAGCTTCTTCATCCTGGAGACAGCTGTTGTCTCCGTGACGACACAATTGGCCAATGGGGGAGTGAGTGGGGGGGATGGTTTTGGGCCTGTGCTGATTGTGTGTGTGTGTGTGTGTGTGTGTGTGTGTGTGTGTGTGTGTGTGTGTGTGTGTGTGTGTGTGTGTGTGTGTGTGTGTGTGTGCATATATCAAGTGGCAATGATCAAGTACATAAATAATGAAAATTGGGAATTTAAGATTATAACACTAGTTTATGCTATAACCTATAAACTAGCTCTGTATGTATGTGTGTGTGTGTGTGTGTGTGTGTGTGTGTGTGTGTGTGTGTGTGTGTGTGTGTGTGTGTGTGTGTGAGCGATGAAGTCCAGTTGGCTCTGTGCAGTAAACACCATTCTTTCAGTCCCTCTGTGGCAGAATAAAGACTCCATATAGACTGAACAACCGGGAAACTTAATTGTTGGTGTGATCCTGCCGTTAGCAGCTGTGTGAAGAGCTTCGCTGAAACAGGGTTAGCTTACACCCAGAAACACAGGACTGAAACTGGGTCAACTGCATTGCTATAACCAAATATCAACAAGCACAATACACTATCCTTAGCAAAGGTGGCTAATGTTGGGCTATAAAAGAACTACAGCACGGTCACATGACTTCACGTCACCACCGCTAAGCTAAAGGCGGCTAATGTTGGGCTATAAAGGAACTACAGCACGGTCACATGACTTCACGTCACCACCGCTAAGCTAAAGGCGGCTAATGTTGGGCTATAAAGGAACTACAGCACGGTCACATGACTTCACGTCTCCACCGCTAAGCTAAAGGAGGCTAATGTTGGGCTATAAAGGAACTACAGCACGGTCACATGACTTCACGTCTCCACCGCTAAGCTAAAGGAGGCTAATGTTGGGCTATAAAAGAACTACAGCACGGTCACATGACTTCACGTCACCACCGCTAAGCTAAAGGCGGCTAATGTTGGGCTATAAAGGAACTACAGCACGGTCACATGACTTCACGTCACCACCGCTAAGCTAAAGGCGGCTAATGTTGGGCTATAAAGGAACTACAGCACGGTCACATGACTTCACGTCACCACCGCTAAGCTAAAGGCGGCTAATGTTGGGCTATAAAGGAACTACAGCTCTAAACAGATCACAGTGACATGCACGTCATGTGTCTTATGAATGATGAAGACAGGCATAGGCTTGCTTTACATTAGCCAGGCTAGATGCACTGTCAACTTAAATGTAATAATAGGAGGCGTAGAGGACAGGGAGCAGAGGACAGCTGGCTACGAATCCTCCATCAACCTGAGAGGAGACCTCAGCAGACAGGTGGGGTCTTGGAGATTTAAAACCAAACTGTCACGGTCCTTTAACCAGGTGAATGTGTGAAGAGCTGACTGAGTTAAAGTTGGAGTGATTCTCCAGATAATTCGGGGACAGGGCACGACATTTAGTCCCCAGGAAGTGACCTCAGCACCTCTGAACATGTCACCTCCTCCCACTGCAGGGAAAGAGCCGAGGTGGTCTGAAGGAGGCTGATGGGTTCTCAAGACAGAGGGACAGGTGTGTGTGCATGTGTGTGTGTGTGTGGGGGCTTAGCAGGTAGGCTACAGTATGTGACATGTCTTCCCTTTGGATTTAAAGAGACTTTTTTCACATGTTTTGTCTGTTTCTGAGTCATAAACTGAAGAAGGGAGGTGAGTTATATCTTTAAACGTTTTATATATCATTCATTTGGACACTGGTTGCCACTTTATTCTACTAATTCAATTCAATATTTACACATGGTTGATGAAACATGAGTGCAGAAATTTTAAAAAGGAAAGAGCCTTTAGTTATCCAGCCTCAATGTTTTTGATCAGGGACCCAAATAATACAGCATTTCAACTGCAAACAGGAGGTCGGTTTCCTTGTGTGTATGTATATAAATACCCATACACATTCAGATTCGTGGTGCCTATTAAATCCAACTTTGATTGTAAAACGCATCATGTCTGCGAGGCAGAAAAACTGGATGAGGTTTAATTATGATCTGAATATGGATTAAAACATCCAAGGTTCTAAGGCAAGGTTATGATGTGATTGATACTGTATTACAATATTAAGAAATCATACGTAAAGCTAATGCCATCTTCTGCAACTCTTTGCTTATTGATTATCCTTTTTTGAATTTTAAATTGAGGAAAGATTCTCATGTTTTCAGCTTTTTAAATATTTTAAGTTTTTCGGTTATTATTATTATAGATTCATCACTTTAGAGCTCCTGTCCAAACATGATATTTGATGGCATCAACTTGGGTTTTGATGGCCTTTTCTATTGGTTAATTAGGAAATATCATGGAGAAACAGACTGGGTCTTCTTTGTCACTCTTTATCATGAGGGACATTTGACCTTACATGAACTAAGCTAAGGTTATCTGAAAGTATTTAAAAAGCTCTGAGAGGTTAGTATATGCATTACATTTATTTCTTTCCAGCAGTGTTAGCCTGAAACACTCCATCTGTTCCTCCTTTTCTGTCCCAGCATCCTCTGCTCCTCCTGCAGTAGCCGGACAGAGAAACCAGACACTCCAATGGGGTGGTGGGGTGGGGGGGCTTTTAGGTCAGGCTGGGGTCAAGGCCACCGTCCAAACAGTAGAGTCTGACCCTAAAAATCTCAGCCTGGAATACCTGCTCATTTAGGGCTGCGTATGAAGCCCGGAAATCTGTCGTCAAACTTCCTTAATCTGCCCGGCAACAATTATTTTCACCTCTTATTTCCTTTTTTTGGTTCGCTGATAACCGGAGAAAAAAGGAGCTGCCAAACTGTCCACTAAAACAACAGTTTGCATGTCTCAGAAGACAAGAGATACATTATAAATTGACTTGTAATGATTATTAAAATGAATGAAATGGAAATCAAATCAGACCATTGCATGCTGGGATGTGTGCCAAACCAGCAAACTCATCTCACATTTTATTTAAAAAGTTCTCATTGAGTTTTTCTTGCTTTTTGGACAGAAATTGAGCTCTATGGTGCAGAGGAACAATACATATCAGGGTTTGAGACACACACAGTGCTTGCTTTTCGGTGCAGTTTTTGTTGGTTGGGGTTTCTTGATGAGATATGTTGAACTGAGATCACCAGACTTTTTACTTAAAGTACAACAGAGTATATTTCTCTCCATATTAGCACTTTATAATCCAGTGTAATGATTGCTCCTGATGTCTTCATTAACAACGGCTGAACTTCAACTTAGCAATGAGAGTCTCTGAAGTCTTTTAAGTGTCCTCTCCACGGATCGATTACCCACAACCCCCCTCTGCTTCCTGGTCAGAAAGTCATTTGTCAGCATTAAGTTGGATCATGTCGGGAGCCACCGAAGGTACCGAGGTTAGGACGCAGCAGTTGAGTAAACAGCGGGCGGGGTATCGCTTTCAGACGGCTGCTGCCTCACCTCCGCGTAAACAGAGGCGCTCAGGTATCGGGATGAAGGGACTCCATGTTTTCTGGAGGAGATGCTCAGCTGTTTATGTCTCCTCGCTGATAATCGTCATATCTGGTGTCCTGTCTGAGAGGAGGCTTTCACTGGAGGGTCAGTCTGTGACCTTCTGGACCCCCCCCCCCCCCAAACACCAACACCCACTCCTTATTAAACACGCTAATCCCACCGTGTTCTGGCACCGATATCAGTATCTTACTTTGAGACGACCTCACTGGGGCTGCCAGGGTAAAAATAGTGAGTGTCATTTATATATCGCACACTTTTAAATACACAGATTCTCAAGGGGTCAAGCCAAGTCCTCATTGGTCCACTGAGCGCTGGTCAAACTTTAAAATCAGGGTCTAAAACATGCTGATACCACCATGTTCTGCCACCAACATCAATACCTTAGTTACCTTAGGAATGACCTCTTAACCTCACTGGGGTTGGGGTTAAAAAAAAAGGCACTTTAACTCCTGACCCCTTACTTGGACCATACCCATCTTTAAACTCAATGGACGCCTCAAGTTATGAAAATATTAAATGTAATTTATATCGCACACTTCTAGAAACAGGAACACCTCAAGACGTCCAACCAAGTCCTCATTGGTCCGATGAGCGCTGGTGAAAAGTAGAAATCCAGGCCTATATTTGAATTAAAACATGCTGATACCACCATGTTCAGACCAGTGCATAAAGTGGGGTCACCAACAGCCCCTTCTTTACTTCCTACAGACCTACTTCCTGACCCCTTGCTTGGACCATCCCCGCCTTTAACCTCAATGGACGCCTCAAGTTCTGAAAATAATAAATCAAATTAAAATCGCACACTTCTAGAAACAGGAACACCTCAGGACGTCCAACCAAATTCTCATTGGTCCGATCAAAATCTGGGTCTATATTTGATCTTATGCCATCATGTTCTGGCACCAATATTAATATCTTACTTGGGAAACATGTTCTCTACATACTGTATCCCTAAACTCACTGGGGTTGGCGGTACATAAAGACTTAGTCCAATTAAAATAAGATAATAGACCAATGCATAAACACTGGTTACCTATATCCCCTTCTTTACTTCCTACCTTGCTTGGATCACACTCATCTTTGGACTCAACTATGATGGACACCTCCAGTTTTGCAAGTTAAAATAGTGATTAAAATGTATATATTGCACACTTCTAAATACAGGAAAACAACCATCGTGTTACTTTAAAGTACGGCTCTGTATTTGATCGGATTTAAATGTATTAAAACTTCCTAATGCCACCATGTTCTGGCACCAATATCAATGCTTTACTTTGAGGACAAGCTGGTTTTTTGTTGTGGGTTGGACCTATAACCCCCTTCCTGGTCAGACCATACCTTCAAACTCTTAGTCCTGCCTATATCTTGACTAAGGACGCTTTAAAACACGCTGACAGGTACAGATATGTGCCAAGGTGCACAATTCCTGGTGGTTGTTCCTCAAACCACTCAACGTCTAATCCTTTAAATTTCAGTCCTGGAGAAAAGGAGAGAAGTTCTTCTTACTTACGGTTGGGAACAGAAACTTGACTCCAAGTAATATCCTTACCCAACTACCTTAATATCAGCAGCAAGTAATGTCATTTATTTACCAGTTCAACAAAGTTATGGAGCACTGTTTTCTGTAAAATAAGCAGCTGTTTGGAGCCTTCAAACGAGCAAAATCTAGCAACGTTCTGAACCGGAATCCTAAGGAAGCAAACGATATTCAACTCTGTTCTTAATTTTGGGGGGTTTGAGAGAGGTGTTAAAACGTACCACAAACAACATCAACAAAGACGATAAACAACAACAAACATCAGGCTCTCAGACTGCCAATCAGATCCGTGACACTGTTAACGTCCCCCTTTAAAACCCCTTCCTTGAGGTGGAGGTGTTTTCTCCGGGTCAGTGAGTCAGGGCTTGTTCTGTTTGGGTATCTGAATTCCCAGCTGGCTCTGAAGTATCAGCTCTGAAGCCAAACACGGGAAACGGACAGAGAGGTCGCGACCTTTTCAGACCGCCGGGGTTCACGTCCAGTCAGGAGGTCACGGGCGGTGTGGAGAGATTCAGAGTGTCCGGGTGTTTCCGTCTACAAACCCAATCTGTCGGTGGCGGTTATCCGAACACTTCACTCTACAAACACCCAGCAGGTTCCTCAGAGTGCATTTCTGTTTGACTCACTCCATCGAGCACGAGTATTGGAGAGTATTGGTCTTGAAAACTGCAGATATCTTGGGCACTTGTATCTTGGAACTTCAAAGGGGTTTATTTGCCAATTGTATTTTAATCTGCAGTCATAAAAGGCCTCACATCTCTAGCTGTGAACTAAACAGTCATGCAGACCCCGTTATCAGCTGCTTTCATTCTCAAGAATCAATTAGGTTTCGTTGCTGAATCATCACCAAATCTTATCAGAGGATTCAAATTTAGTTTCACCGTTTCTGACTTTTTTTGACTATGAGAAAGTCCAATTAACAATTAAGAAACTTCAGAAATCCCTCCATCCTATCCACTGCCATGCATGCTAGGATACACAGTTTTCCATTGGCAGATCATTTTGAATGTATGGTTCGGATATGGCTAATTTCTGACGTCTGAATCCGGTTTCTACGTGGACCAAAAAAAGTGTATGAAGATCTTTCAAGTGCATCAAGTGAGAGTGATGTTTATTGGTCTTGAAAATGGCAGATATCTTGGATATTTTTAGGGGCAAAAGCGTTACCTTTAACAGAGTTTATTTTAAACTGCAGCACTAAAAGGACAATTACTTTTAAGGCATCACACCGTCCGGCAGATCCCTTCATCAGCTGCTTCATTTTCCAAATTTAGGGTTCAAGCTTTTCAAAAAGACCTGCATTTATTTAATTCTGTAGCTGGTGGAATCAGTAAAAGGTTTCTGGAGAACCTGTTTCTGGAGTCTGTGCTAAGCCGTAACATGTCTGTGTCGTACGATGTGCTGCTGTCGGACTCTGCCGTTGAACTTGTCGTCCTGTTCTGTTTGACACTAAACTCTCACGTTTCCAAAACACCGGTGACTCTCGGTGCGGCCGATGAAATGTTCAATGATGCTCTGGTTTCAGCTCCTCTCTCCGGGGCCTGAGTACCGCAGCGCCCCCCCTCGGGACCCCTGGGCAGCGTTTGGGCCTTGTCAGTAGGAAGCGGACCCCTGGGAGCCGTTTATAACCCGACCCCGAGCTCGTTCTGCTGCACTTCTGTGCCAAGTGTTAAAAGAGGGATTCTCAAAAGTGGAGCGGCCATATGTAGCACTGAGCTTTAAATGAGCATTTCATCCTGGGTGGGGGGTGTAGGGGGGCCAGATTTCTCCTCTTACAGCCAGAAGCACTCAGGAGCAGACGCTGACAGGTCAGCCATCCTGGAGGAATTTTCAGAGGCGGTGTGTGTGTGGCGTTCAGGGGAAGAGACACTGGAGGTTTTATTATCTAACACCTTTTTTAACAAAAGTAGGACGGCTAAACATTTCTGCTTAAAATCTGTAGATTATTTTCTGGGTTCATTGATTTATTGTTTGGTCTAAAGAGTGAAACATGTCCAATGCAGTTCTTTAAAAGACCAAGGTGATGTTAAATGTCTTGTTTTGTCAGTCAATAACTACAAGACAGTCACTTCAATGTGATGAAAGACAGAGAAAACGAAATGTAAATATATTAGTGGCTGAGAAGAGCAGTTATCTGATATGTTTAAAGGAATTCATTAATGGATTATCGAAAAAGCACAGCGAATCATAACAGCATGGGGGGGGGAGGGGGGGGGGGCAATAGACTCGTGCTACAGTCCATTGCTATTAAGCCTGTTGCACATTTACAAACTTTCTACCGTCTAAAAAGTCCTTTTAATCAGAACATGCATGAAGACAAAGGGAAGGTGTCAACATTTCAGCCTTAACTTCTTCAACAGTTCTTTAAGGAGGTTTGGCTCTCACTGTGGTTCAAAAGCCTGAGTGTGAAGCACTCTGAGTTCAACACATTCAAAACTTTATTTCTTTCACCACAAAGAAATGAGAGTTATATCTGAATGGATTCGTCTTAAAACCATGGATTGTCTCTTAATGAATTCCATTTCATCATACTACGTACTTGTTTTAAAATATGGTTTTCCATCATTTGGACTTCATCTGGAGCTCTTCTTATCTCCGGATCCGGTGACTTCTTATTCTGCTTCTTGAGAATTAGCTCCCATTAATGCACCGACTTCTACTCATGACTTGTTTTGCCTGTTTTCTAGAGACTTGGTTAAGACGTTCTCTTGGTTTTTGATGGTAACCGGGACACTAAAGAGAGACGCACACAGCTGGAGACCAGGGGACACTAAAGAGAGACGCACACAGCTGGAGACCAGGGGACACTAAAGAGAGACGCACACAACTGGAGACCAGCGGACACTAAAGAGAGACGCACACAGCTGGAGACCAGCGGACACTAAAGAGAGACCCACACAGCTGGAGACCGGGGGACACTAAAGAGAGACGCACACAGCTGGAGACCAGGGGACACTAAAGAGAGACGCACACAGCTGGAGACCAGAGGACACTAAAGAGAGACGCACACAACGGAGACCAGGGGACACTAAAGAGAGACGCACACAGCTGGAGACCAGGGGACACTAAAGAGAGACGCACACAGCTGGAGACCAGGGGACAGTAAAGAGAGACGCACACAGCTGGAGACCAGGGGACACTAAAGAGAGACGCACACAGCTGGAGACCAGGGGACACTAAAGAGAGACGTACACAGCTGGAGACCAGGGGACACTAAAGAGAGACGCACACAGCTGGAGACCAGGGGACACTAAAGAGAGACGCACACAGCTGGAGACCAGGGGACACTAAAGAGAGACGCAAACAGCTGGAGACCAGGGGACAGTAAAGAGAGACGCACACAACTGGAGACCAGGGGACACTAAAGAGAGACACACACAGCTGGAGACCAGGGGACACTAAAGAGAGACGCACACAGCTGGAGACCAGGGGACACTAAAGAGAGACGCACACAGCTGGAGACCACGGGACACTAAAGAGAGACGCACACAGCTGGAGACCACGGGACACTAAAGAGAGACGCACACAGCTGGAGACCAGGGGACACTAAAGAGAGACCCACACAGCTGGGGACCGGGGACACTAAAGAGAGACGCACACAGCAGGAGACCAGGGGACACTAAAGAGAGACGCACACAGCTGGAGACCAGGGGACACTAAAGAGAGACGCACACAACTGGAGACCAGGGGACACTAAAGAGAGACGCACACAGCTGGGGACCGGGGACACTAAAGAGAGACGCACACAGCTGGAGACCAGGGGACACTAAAGAGAGACGCACACAGCTGGAGACCGGGGGACACTAAAGAGAGACGCACACAGCTGGAGACCAGGGGACACTAAAGAGAGACGCACACAGCTGGAGACCAGGGGACACTAAAGAGAGACGCACACAGCTGGAGACCAGAGGACACTAAAGAGAGACGCACACAACGGAGACCAGGGGACACTAAAGAGAGACGCACACAGCTGGAGACCAGGGGACACTAAAGAGAGACGCAAACAGTTGGAGACCGGGGACACTAAAGAGAGACGCACACAGCTGGAGACCAGGGGACACTAAAGAGAGACGCACACAGCTGGAGACCAGGGGACACTAAAGAGAGACGCACACAGCTGGAGACCAGGGGACACTAAAGAGAGACGCACACAACAGAGACCAGGGGACACTAAAGAGAGACGCACACAGCTGGAGACCAGGGGACACTAAAGAGAGACGCACACAGCTGGAGACCAGGGGACACTAAAGAGAGACGCACACAGCTGGAGACCAGGGGACACTACAGGAAGTGGAAAGCATTCGATAGCAGAGGTGCAGCTGGTAATGAGCCATCTTTGCTTTGAGAGCATCAGCTTTTTAAATCTGTCACCAAAGTTTACTTGACAGCACAGAGCCGTATATCAGCAGAGGACACTTAATGGCGTCACAACAGGAAGTGTTGCAGTATTGTCTGGTCTGACGTTCCTAAAATAAAACCCCCAGAGCCTCCGGTTGGGAATGTGAGCGATGGAGGCCCTCTAATCCCCGGGACCAGATTCCTCCTTTAAATAGCGTCCCGGGTGAAGCGGGATGTGGTGAGGCGCTTTCTGGAGGCATTTACACTTCGGTTAATTGGAGGTTCCTTCATGGTTGGAGAAACGGAGCATCTGAGATATCTGTTTTAAAGGCGGTGAGGATCTGACCTTTGACCTGCTTACTGTCAGCCCCCTTCATAATGTTGTCATGGTTTCTTTTACATCCACGCAGGAGACTGACAGCCTAATACTGCAACGTAAATTGACGTTTGAAGCTGAAAAGCTGTCATGATCAGCATGAAGGAGGCTCTAATGGATCTGTTTTATTGAGTAGATTATTTGTTGGTAGGAGCTGCAAATGGCCTTTAACAGACTATAGTAACAGAACTACAGTCCATCACTGTGTGGTGTGGTGTGTGTCTAATAGGATTCAAATATAAACATTTTGCAGTAAACAGAAAAGACTTGAGCTGAATAGAAATAATATATAGGAATAATAAATACCAAAAGCAGCTAATGTAAAAACATGTTTGCAATATATCCGAGCCATTGTTTACATAAAGAAAGACAGTCCACTGATTAGTCAATAAACCTCAGATGTATGTTGTTTTTAAAAATGCAAAATGAATGATAATCAGAGTTTCCTCTAAACCAGTATCAGGGTCTCTGCTCTGGGGGCGTCCCCCTCAAACCAAAATACAGATTTCCCCCTGAAATATAAAGTGATGCCAGGAAACAGTCTCTCTGTGGGTCAGAAAGGGTTTACTGAGTCCAGAGATATGGAGATGGGGTCAGGTGTCTGGTCAGACGGCAGAGACAGCTTACGGAGAGTAAATAGGGGATGGATGTCCGGTGGGTCTGCTGGGGACGAGTGGCAGGCAGCAGGCTGACACTGAGACTGAGATTTCTGATCCTTTCTTTACTCTCCTTTTTTCTGGAGAGGAAGTAAAGGAACCGGAGCTCTGGATCTACTTGTTGTTGGAGGTGCAATATCTGACTCAGTGACGTGAAGGAACTATTATCTATATACCTATTTTACTACAGAGCAGCTTTAGGGGTTCAACATCACATGGTTTTATAAAAAGTGACAAAAGCATGGAAAGGCGATACCAGCACATCCCTCTTGTTCACACACACTCTCAAAGTCATTTCCCCTCTTCACACTCACTTTTTGTGACTGAAGCACCTCTGAATCATGAACCTGAGGCCTGCTGTGACACTGTGATAATTGGGGGAATTACAGCTGTTCTGAGGGGGGCCACAGGAAGTAACCTGTAACTTAAGGTCCACCACCAAACGAGCAGAGACAAAACACCATCAATGTATGATTTATAATGCTGCATGTGTGGAAAGGACGACGTGTCCCGGTGATGAAGATGAATGAGTGGTGGTGGGAAACGTCTGTCTAACAGCGGAGGAGTTTAACTGAAGGATCATTAGAGGAGGTGCACACGTTCACATGCTGAATACTGAATAACAGGAGCATACAACCGGTTAAATGTAAGTGCACCGTCTTTAAACCATGGCATTTTATTAAACTGCACGAGCTGCAAATCTGTAGGAATTCATTTATTCATTCAATAACGGTTTAAAGACATACTGAACTATGACTGATACAAAGAACAGAAGTACTACAGAAAGGCTAGGTCTGTCCTTGTGACACAGGGTTATACTACTATAGTATTCTGCGGATTAAAATAAGGTGTAGTCAACAAGCAGTTCAGAGCGATGTGCTTGGTGTTCCTGGCTGGAGAGAGATTTTGATAACATATGCGCACTAAAGGACTGCTATCCTGTCAGTAGCGGCACCTTAGCCCATATATATACATATATATATATATATATGTATATATATATATATGTATATATATACATATATATACATATATATATATATATATGTATATATATATATATATATGGGGCGCAAGCTACAATTTATTTTTGGGGGGGGGGTGGGGGTTAGTGACGGGCCATGATTGGCTCTGTATGCAATGTTAGCGTAGTTTCCTTAGCATTCGCCTATACTGCCTATGCCCAGGGGCCTGGTTAAGAGAAAGATGTATGCTTAAGGGCACCAGTAGAGGGAGACCCCCACAAATTTGGCAGCGCCCCCCACCAATTCAACGCCCTAGCTCACCTGTGCCCAGGCGCCTGTGCCCACACGCCAGATGCGTGAGAGTTGACAACCCTGGTTAGATATCAATAAGACCTGTGAATGAAAGTGATTCTACTTAAGGAGTACTTTGAGTTATGATTCTTTATTATATGATGATGCAAACACTTTCTTCTAGCATCTTACAGAACAGTCCGTGATATCAGACTGATTACAAACCCAGGAAATACACACAGCCGAGAGAGTGACGGTACAAATATACGATACAAAAAGCATAAAGATATTTTCACCGCTGTCGTTGGCCAGCATGTATTCTGCGTTGCCCTCCAGAGAGGCGCTGTGTCACTACATTTCATATTTTTGGAAAAATAAAACCTTTTTCTGAAAATAGAGAAGTTTTTTTAAAGGGACGACTTAAGTCATTGGACAGGAATGAAGGTTATGTTCTTTTAAAGAAGGATTTGTAAATGTAGAATAGTTTCAAGTAAATGGAGGACATTTTTTGTACTGTTATTTGTAAATGATATAGTATAGTAATTCTCATAAGCGAGATATAGATGAATGGTTTGGGGTCCTTTTTAGAGGATATTTTTAGAGGATATTTTTAGAGGATATTTTTGAACATTGAGGATATTTTCAGATGATATTTTTGAACATTGAGGATATTTTCTAGAAAAATGTGTAAAAGTGAGTTCATTTGACCAAAGTTTGATACCTTTTTGGAAATGAAGTATTTTTTTGGAGTGTCGGTTATTTATCTAAAATGATTACATATTTTAATCTTCAGGGTCAACTTGTTCTGTTCTGTTTTGCTTTATAATTGTTTCTACTCCTTTTCATTCCTAATTATGAAATGCCTTGTTTTTTATGCTGCTGTAACGAACACCTTTCTCATCTCCGATTTATTTTTGTCTTTACACGTGATTTTTGTTGATGACAGATTTCATAACTGTATTCATGATTTAGTCCTGTCTGTCTCTGGGATGAGTGGAGGTTGTAAACAGTGAACAGTTTCCTGAGAGGATCAGAGAGGGGATGGGTTTTACAGATGATCACACACCTGTCGCCCCCCCGTCAGCAGGTCGGAGGTCACAGAGCTGCACTAACACAGCGGCCGACTCCTGAACACATCATATACATTAACATGGCTTTTTAAAGAGAGGTCGTTTTCAAACTCAAGTCACTGACGGAAATTTAAGTCGTTTTTCCAAATGTGGGTAAGATTTCAAAAACCTTTTCTAAAACAGAGGTCCATTCAAACGATATTTATTGAAATGCTGTCGTTTTGGAAAATTGAGGTCTAAAGAAATGACTAAAATATAATTATTTGAAAATAAAGTCGTTTTTTAAATTCAGTGATTTTTTACATTTAAAAAACTAATATCATTTTAAAGTGAGGTCATTTTTCTAAACTCAAGATATTTTTCAAACTTTGAAGTTATATTTTGAAAGTGAATTATTTTGCAAAATCAAAGTCATTTTTATAAAGAAATAAATTAGTTTTAATATTTAAAATATTAAAAAACGCTGAAATTAGAAATCAATTTGCAAAAATCGATGAATTCATCAAATGTTTGTATTTTTTTCAATGATTTATTTAAAATGTATTTTATTTTAATTTGATGAAAATATAAAATAAAGTCAAAGCAGCAAAATAAAACTCTAAATCTGAATCTGACTGAAGCGCACACAGAGCTGCAGAGTCAGCAGGGCAAACTTGGGAGGAGCATCTGGAAACTTCATCCCCTGCAGGGTGGGGGGGGGGGGGGGGCAGCAGCCCTGAGGGAAGGGTCCGGGGGGGAAACTCCCACGGGGACAAACGATCCTGCCATGTTGCCTTCAGGGCATCGCGACCTGGAAGTCTTGTTTTCTGCATCAGACTCAATGTGGTAGACCCATCGCTCCACTGACGCCCTGGGAACCCAAAACACCGGCCGAGCCCGAGGGAACGTCGGCAGGGAACCAGGTTTATACTTTTATGATGTTGATGTGGAAAATGCAACATGAAGAACTCAATAAGGGGTCAGAAAAGATCAGTATTACATGAAATAAGGTCGATTTTTCTCAACATGAATAAAAAAGGCAATAAAGATTTCAGTCAACTGAACGACGCAGTGCTGGGAGAAGTGTTCGGATCCTTTGATGAAGTAAAAGTAAAGGTCCTTCTTTCAAACATGTCCTTAGGAATCAGAATCTAGTCAGTATATTAAAGTGAAAGTTGGACAGGGAAGTAAAAGGTACCATATTTACCTGTGAGACGTGGAGGAGAAGAAGAATGAAGTTGAATAAAAAGGAAATGCTTCATTTAGGAAAAACGACCTCGATGTTCAACTAAACAAACCTCCATGCTGTTAATAATCAGCACATCTGGAGTCACATGGGGATGAAGAACTGTAACCTGGAAGTAACTAAAGCTGTCAGGCATCAGATGAGATGCTGAGAAGAGGAGGAAAGAAGGAAGGGAAAACTAAAGTACAGCAACTTGTATTCGTGCTTAGGAAAAGTACTGGAGTAGATCACTTAATCACATTCACCACCAGGAAGATGTTCTTTAATCTGGAGACACACGACACACCTGAGCATGCAGCCTCGTTCCCCACACACACACACACACACACACACACACACACACACACACACACACACACACACACACACACACACACACACACACACACACACACACACACACACACACACACACACACACACACACACACACACACATACACACAGTGAACATGAACTTCAGCAAGTTTGATATTAAACCTGATCCCTGCTGAGTGTTTATATGAAAGCAGCAGCAGAATCTGAGGCTGTGAAAGACATTAAGCTCTCCACCTGTTACGAGAGGAGCCTCCCTCTCTCTCTGACGTGTATACCGTACAATGGAAGCTCCATGCTCTAATGTTCAGAAAGCTCTTCATTGTTCTCAGACTGCCTGTGCTGCAGCACCTCTCTTCACCCTCTGTCTGAAACCAGGGCCCAGTCTGCTCTGATTGGTTAGCTGGCTTTTGGGATTGCTCAACCTCTTAGAGATGTCCCGCCCCTTAGCCTATATCAGGTACAATGTGTTGGAGCGCTAGCCAACAGAAGAGCAAGTGTTCCATAGTGATGTCACAATGTTCCTGGGGGGGGAGTGTGTGGGAGAGAAACTCCCTCTGAAGGGAACACAGGGATTTGAGCCTTTACAGACCATTTACATGCACACAAAAAGCATGATAGGGCATCTTTAAGATGTTCTATTATTAACAACTGGATAAAAACAACATTTATGGCTCAGGTTTGGAGACCACAACATGTAATTCAAACTAACTAAAAATATACATGTCTGGAGGATTGATGGCCAAAGAAAAAAGATGGAGGAAGTCTGGGCCAGCCACGCCTAGGGGTGGCTAAGACCCAGAACATCTAGAATATTGTATTTCTGAGTTAATTTATTTAAAATATACTGTATTTTTAATGCAGTCATTATCAAACATGCTCAGATTTCAGTTCCTGGATGCACTGAAGAGTTTTCTACCATTAAATGTTTGGGTTTCAGCCCGTAAAGCTCCACCTGCTGCAGTCAGTGCTGCTCCCTGGATGCCTCACATGTTGGGTAATGTGTTTCGGGCTCTTAATCAGACGCTTTCTCCTCCCCGGGTCGGTGGATTTAGACAAACCGCAGGATTTAATCCCGTTTCCACTCTCAGACGGAGCTGTGAAGCTGCCAGTTTCGTCCTCTAAGTAGAGGAGGCGCCGTCCTGCTCTCTGCAGCCGGCACACAGCCAGGGAGGGTGGGGGGTCCCCGGACTAGAGAGCGTGTGTGTGTGTGTGTGTGTGTGAGAGAGAGAGAGAGCAGTGTGAGGTCCAACCAATTGATGAAAGAGAAGAAGAAGCTGTGAGAGCCTTCCTGCTGCACAAAGTTTTTGATCAACTTTCTGCCATAAAAGTATAATATCTAACTTTAGATTTAGAATAGCTATAATTTGTCAGGTCGTTTGTTTAATTGTTGAGGACAAACGGTGCTGCAGCTCCAGAAACGATGCAAATAGAGAGAGATGTTTTGTCAGGATATCTGAGATGACTCGGTTAGCTACGTTATCTAACTAGCTTCAGCAGATCTGCAGGGACATCAGAAGGAGTCCTGTGATCACATCGTTAGAATAAGACCAGAAAACATTTCAGGAGAACAACAACAGAGACAGAGACAGCTTTAAGGTCCTGAACGTCACCCAGCGCTCCGGTCCCAGCTGTGTGCGTCTCTCTTTAGTGTCCCCTGGTCTCCAGCTGTGTGCGTCTCTCTTTAGTGTCCCCTGGTCTCCAGCTGTGTGCGTCTCTCTTTAGTGTCCCCTGGTCTCCAGCTGTGTGCGTCTCTCTTTGGTGTCCCCTGGTCTCCAGCTGTGTGTGTCTCTCTTTAGTGTCCCCTGGTCTCCAGCTGTGTGCGTCTCTCTTTGTGTCCCCTGGTCTCCAGCTGTGTGCGTCTCTCTTTGGTGTCCCCTGGTCTCCAGCTGTGTGCGTCTCTCTTTAGTGTCCCCTGGTCTCCAGCTGTGTGCGTCTCTCTTTAGTGTCCCCTGGTCTCCAGCTGTGTGCGTCTCTCTTTAGTGTCCCCTGGTCTCCGGCTGTGTGCGTCTCTCTTTAGTGTCCCCTGGTCTCCAGCTGTGTGCGTCTCTCTTTAGTGTCCCCTGGTCTCCAGCTGTGTGCGTCTCTCTTTAGTGTCCCCTGGTCTCCAGCTGTGTGCGTCTCTCTTTAGTGTCCCCTGGTCTCCAGCTGTGTGCGTCTCTCATGTTTCTGAATGTTTTCTAAATGCTGCATGTGCTGAAGTAGTTTTGGGACTCATTCCTGCACCTCTCTCATGGTCCCTGTATCAGAGTGTCTGCTGTTCCAGAGCGTCTCCCCTCACAGACCCGTGTGAAGCACCTTGCAGTGAGGGCAGACATGTGTCGCCCCGGTGGGATTCGAACCCGCGACCTCAGCGCTCAGAGTGCCTTGCTCTGCAGGACACTTGATCCCGGTCATATCCAAGGGGTTTAAATGGGTTTAAATGAGGGCTCGGGGGAGTGAGAGGCGGGTGAGAGGGGGTGAGGAGATGAATGGACGCTGTTGGGAACAGCAGAGATGCATTCTGGGAAGTGTTTCTGCTGAGGCTTTCCTTATGGCTCTCTATGAGAAATGGAGAGAGTGTGACAGGAGCCAAATGGAGCTGACAGCCAACACACACACACACACACACACACACACACACACACACACACACACACACACACACACACACACACACACACACACACACACACACACACACACACACACACACACACACACACACACACACACTCTCTCTCTCAGTTGTGTAATTTTGTTTTATAATAACAGCAGCTCGTGTTTCTCTCTCTGAGGGCCACCAGCAGCTTTCATGTTCGCGTCCCTCCCCGACCCCTCGCTACTTAAAGACCTTTGTTTGGGCCCCGGGGCCGGTACTGGCAGCAGAGCAGGTGCTGACGGGGACAGAGTCCATAACGCAGAGAGGACTGTGTGCCAAGAAGCTAATGGCAAAATAAAATCCAGAGGAGCAGGGGTTGAGACAATGGGCCCCTGGGTATAGATATGTAAAAGGCCCACTGAACACACACTGAACATTAGTGTGTTTTTGTCTCTTTGTAGTCATTTTGTATTTTATTTCAGTAATGCCTTTAGCTTAGCGGTGGTGACGTGAAGTCATGTGACCGTGCTGTAGTTCCTTTATAGCCCAACATTAGCCTCCTTTAGCTTAGCGGTGGTGACGTGAAGTCATGTGACCGTGCTGTAGTTCCTTTATAGCCCAACATTAGCCTCCTTTAGCTTAGCGGTGGTGACGTGAAGTCATGTGACCGTGCTGTAGTTCCTTTATAGCCCAACATTAGCCTCCTTTAGCTTAGCGGTGGAGACGTGAAGTCATGTGACCGTGCTGTAGTTCCTTTATAGCCCAACATTAGCCTCCTTTAGCTTAGCGGTGGTGACGTGAAGTCATGTGACCGTGCTGTAGTTCCTTTATAGCCCAACATTAGCCTCCTTTAGCTTAGCGGTGGAGACGTGAAGTCATGTGACCGTGCTGTAGTTCCTTTATAGCTTGGCGTTAGACGCCTTAGCTTTTCATACAGACAAACCTCTTTGGTAGAGCTAATTAAATTAAAGAATCAAATAAACAGTAGAATATTTTTCCTCTGGCATTTGTGGAGTACAGTCCCAACAATGGAAATACTCAACTAAAGTACAAGTACTTTAGTTTGTACTTCAGTAAACATATTAAGTTGCTTCCTCTGGGTTTTATTGTCCTCCTTCTCGCTGCTTTATTTGCTGTTAACACCAGTTTGTGTCTCCTCTTGTGATTCTGTGGATGTAGGATTCATCACGGAGCTGAAATATGATCTCCGCTGGTTCCTGGGGGCCTCTCTCGCAGGTCCCCCCCCTGCTCAGCGTTTATGGTCCTCAGTGCTTCAGTTACAGCTTCGAGCCTGTTTGCTGCAGCCAGATCCAATCCTGTGCTTTCGTCACAGCCACGCTCCACAGTGACGCAGGAAACTGCAGAAGAAGAAGAAGGAGAAGAAGGAGAAGAAGCAGAACAACAACAACAACAACAACAACAACAACAACAACAACAACAAATTAAAGCTTATATTTTAATATATATATATAGATATAACCCAGTGCTTAAAGCTCGAAGCTCTGTGAATGAAATGCAAACATTATCATTATCATTATTTTACTGCACACTTTTCATCCACCTTTTAATGTTTGCATAAATATTTTGATTCTGTTTGATTTGATTTGATTTGATCCTATGACTGCACAGGATTTTACATATCATATCAAAATGTTTCATATTTTATTTGTGGAAATTATTTTCTAATGCACATTTTTAAAATGTAATTATTATATTTAAATAAATATTTATATTCAATTTTGTGTTATTTTATGTACTAGTTTGAGTATATGTAGTTTATGCAACTGTATACTTTTACTCCATTAGATTTGTGAGCCTTTGTCACGTTTCAGATCAGCGATTCCTCCCCGTGTGTCTGCAGATGGTTTTAAGTGTTCTGAACGATGAAGTGTTTTCCTTCTTTAGTTAAAGGAAGAATTTTAAGATGAAATAGTCAGGAGGAATCTGAAGTCAGTGATGTGTGGGCCGGTGCTTCCCTCCTGACAGGAGTCTAACTGCTGCAGTTAGGACTCCTCACACCTCCGAGCCCCCCCACACTGTTCCTGCTCCCCTCTGACTTCACACTGCTCACTTCCATCAAAGTGTTGAACAGCCTCCATAACTCAAAAACTCCTGACAGATTGAATATGTTCTTATATCAGTAACACATCAGAAAGAGCAATCCACCACAGAACACGGATGATGATATTTCACCTGTAAAATATCTGAGACCCACAGGACTCTTCTTTTGAGATCTGACCCAAAGTCAGAAAGAATATTCTGAGATAAAAATCTGAATTATACATTTATTTTTACTCTGAGAATTCTGATTAAAAACACTGAATATTTTGGGAAAATCTGAATTCTATTAATTTCAGAAAAATTTGAGAAAAAAGTCAAAAAATATTTTTTCTGAGAAAAAAAGTAAGAATTCTGAATTTTGTGAAAAATCGCGAAAAACTGACAAAAAAGTCTGAATAATTGTTTCAGATATTTCTAAGAAAAAGTCAGGATTATGTTTTTTCAAAACAGTCTCAACCTTCTGAGGAAAAAGTGAAGACAAAATGTTCAGTCTCTTTTTTCAGTAAGAATTTTGATTTAGATTTTTTTCCCAAAATCTCAAAATTCCATGAAAATATACAGAATATATTTTCTATAAAAATCTGAGAATTCTCTCAATTTTTTGAAGAAAGAAGAAAGTCATATTTGTCAGAATTCTGTCATTGAGGGAGCGGATTATAAAAAAGGTCAGAATCCAGTTTTTTCTGATCATTTCTATGAAAAAGCTGTGAATTCTGATTTGATTTCAGATGAAAACAGCACTTTTTATCATGTACATTTTTCTCCAGGTGATAAATTATTCTGAGCTTCATTTTATTATAAAAAAATGGAGTGAGGAAGATTTAGTAAAATGGGAAAGATTTTTGTGATCATCATTGATGCCGTTTAGTTGGTTTCTGCTTTGTTTCATCAGAACTCTTGATATATCAAAAGTTCTGTTTTAAGGGAGTTTTATTTCCCAGGTTCCGACCTCGACCCTCGACCCTCAAACCGCTCCGCAGACGTTTGGTGAACCAACAGTTTCTTTAAGCTCTCTAGGAATGTTTCGTCCAACTGTCGACGCTCTGCTCATCAAATGGTCCGCTGTGTACGGCGCGATGCTCACCGGATACTTCACCATTTGTACGGGAGGAGAATGTAGCAAAGTGTGGAGACCACCAGGACGCACGGGACACCTACACACTGCTGCTCCTGCAGAGGATCCTTAATGTTGCCTCGATAAATATCAACATGCCACAGTAGCATCTGCAATAAAGTATAACAGTAATATCTTTGAAGGATCTCGGTAAAAGCAGTTATGAACAGCAAACAGCTTTGATATAAAAGAAAGTCAGGGTCGGTCCGACTTCAGGTGTTCTGGAAATAGAATAAGCATGAACCTCATTGACGATCTGAACAATATCCATAATGTTTAAAAGTTGAATAAACATCTGGAGTAAATGCAGTGTTTCAAAGGCGAAAATGCTCGATAAACCAATGGGAATGTCTGGTATTAAAGGATACAAAGTTAGTGTACTGAGAACACGTTTCCATTCATCCTCTGGAGTTGTTTATGCTCCACAGGTACTTCACCATTTGTACAGAAGAGTGTAACAAAGTAAGGACCACCAGGACTGAGAGGACACACACTGCATGGGAAGCTGGAAATACAGAAATGGGAAATGACAAAGTGCAGTGTTGAAGCTCAAATGCTGAAAAGCTGCACTGAAGAAGGTACAGAATATACAGAAGCAAATCTAATACAATGGCTTTATTGTGATATGCAACATCTAGAGTGTAGCATGGAGTGAAGTTAAAAGGAGCATAAAACTCCTAATGTGTAAAATATGTGGACTACTGGTTTGGATGGAGTAAAACTCAGTGGATAAAACTTGAAAATGCAGGAAAATCTGTAATAGAATAGTTGTAATTAGCATGAATGTCCAGCTAAATAACACCCCGAATATTTGTATTAATTATGAAACACGAGGGTTGAACATGAAAAGGCTTCAAAAAGGATGTTTTTAGAGCAAGTGAACTTCAGCGCATCGAGAGGGAGTCAGGTCTCCATGAATCTCGAGGAGGCGTTGATGCTCCACCATTTGTACCGGTGTTTGTAACAAAGCGGGGACCACCAGGACTGAGGACACCTCTGAGCCGTCGTTACAGACGTCCAGACTCTGACCCGGGATCTGTGCTCAGCTGCTGGGCCTGTCAGAGCCGCGGTGTCTCCCCCCTTTATCTCACCCTCCTCACCCTCTGGATCTCAGCTGGAGTCAGAGGAAGGTAAACACTCAGCTGAGGTCTCTGGGGTGTGGGGGGGGGCTGTCTGCAGGGACCAGACTCTGAAGACTCGGAGAAATTACCTTCATTTATTCAAAGATGTTTTTATTAGCATTAGCATTAGCATTAGCTATTCCTACAGGGGCCATTTACGTACACTAAAGATCAATGTTAATTAAAAAAGTCCATAAATATTATCTTCAATTTCAAGAAAATGAAGAATAAAAATCTGAATATTAATTTTATTTTACTGTTCTTGTTAATCTTCTGTCCTGTAGTGACTGCTATAGGTTTTAGTGCATGTAAATGGTCTGCAAAGGCTAAAATTCCTGTGTTCCTTCTAAAACAAAATGTAATTTATTCCCGTCTCTTTTTATTTTTGTATTTTGTTAATTTATTCGATTCTTCCCTGACGACTGCTTTGTTATTTTAAGGTCTTCTGTATATCTAAGTCTCCACTAGATCTCTGAGGGGAAAAGCATACTTTTTCTCCACTGCACTTATCTTATACCTTGCCATACTTGCATCATACCCTATGTTTTGTGTCAAATAGATATAATGTATGTCAGAGTAAATGCACGTCTACGAAGTGTAATTCCTTCTGACTCGTTCCCCCTGCGATGAACTCTCTGGAAGATGACGATGTTTTAACGTGTGAAGAGCAGCAGCACACTGAAGAGGCTCCTCAGGACAGCAGGTTAAAGGTGACAGACCACACAGAGAGGCCACACACACACACACACACACACACACACACACACACACACACACACACACACACACACACACACACACACACACACACTGAGTGTAATCTGAGTGTCATGAGTCTGTGATCTGCTCATCACAACGTTAACATGCTGGGTAACACACAACCATCAGAGTGTGTTTACTGCTACCTGAGTGTTAAACACATCTACACACACACACACACACACACACACACACACACACACACACACACACACACACACACACACACACACACACACACACACACACACACACACACACACACACACACACACACACACACACACACACACTGGACACACGTTGCAGTCGTAGCTGTATCCCACTGCAGGACTAATATTCAGATATTGATAAATTTCCCTGTAAAAATGCAAACAATGAAATAAATTGGAGTCATTTGGTAGATTAGTGTTTCCAAGCATAAATATAGACAACAAGTTGGAGTTTCTGTTGTGCTTCTTGCAGTGTTACTATTTGCATGTGTCCCCAAGTTAGTGAATGCTTTCTGGATGTGTTTTGGCAGATTTGCGTTTGTATATCTGCATCGTTTCCGAAGCTCGTGGCGCGTTTGCACCTGTGGGCCACCGTCCCTTTCGCTGTAAGAGCAATAGTGGGAGCTCTTTCAGTTTTCACACAGTATGCATACTTTCCTGCATGGAGATAGGGCTATTGGTTAGTCCCTACATGAAAAGGCTCACACAAGATCTGTGGATCATCTGGAGAAACGGGGGTCATCATTTCTGCAGAGACACTGCTGTTGAGTTTTTAAACGTAGGTTTTGACACCACACAGAAAGCATTTGGTTCCATTATATTTGAGAAATGACCGACACTCAAACAATTGAAGAAGGAGATAAATATGTGTGTTTGATATTGGGGTGGACTGTCCCTTTAAGACCAATAAAAACAACAAACAGCGTGCCCCCCTGCTGAGTCCTTTTAAAGCCTCCTCTAACTGAACCGGATGAATTTGAAGATGATCCTGAGTGAAACACAAACACATTTCCATGACGCTGTGAAACCTGCCTCGGTGAAACAGATACGAGAGACGTGTTGAGGTGCGGCGTGTCCCGGGCACAGTGTGGGACAGTGAACGCATCAGGTAATATCTGGGTCAGTATTCCCTCAATGTGCAGCAACAGGAGACACTGATCTGTGCTTGGAAACAACCTGCACAGAAATGACACTTTGAAAACCATCGCTGCGTTCATTCAATACCAGGGTCTATAAGCATCTCTTCAGAGGAGGGAAATAACCAAGCACATTACTCAAGTACACTTTTTACAGAATATCCATATTCTACTCCACTACAAATCAGAGGTTTCAGTTTTAGTTGCTAGGCAGATTAGGATCAATGATGGTGAATATAATCTCCCTTAAATCAGACTGTAGTTCACCTGCAGTAAATCCAGCAGCTACCCTGCAGTATACAAAGCCATTCAAACTAGCTGCACCTTTACCAGCTCTGAGAACACTTTAATGATCAATCATTATAAAACATATCAGAGATATTATTCTGAAATGGACCAATCAGACAATGACTACTTTTACTGTCACTACTTTAAGTACATTTAGAGGAGAGTACTTTCTACTTTCACTGGAGGAACATTTAGAATACTTTTACTGTGACAGAGTATTCCTACACTCTGGTACTTCTACTTTACTCAAGAACAAGATCTGAGTACTTCTACTTTACTCAAGTACAAGATCTGAGTACTTCTACTTTACTCAAGTACAAGACCTGAGTACTTCTACTTTACTCAAGTACAAGACCTGAGTACTTCTACTTTACTCAAGTACAAGACCTGAGTACTTCTACTTTACTCAAGTACAAGACCTGAGTACTTCTACTTTACTCAAGTACAAGATCTGAGTACTTCTACTTTACTCAAGTACAAGATCTGAGTACTTCTACTTTACTCAAGAACAAGATCTGAGTACTTCTACTTTACTCAAGTACAAGATCTGAGTACTTCTACTTTACTCAAGTACAAGATCTGAGTACTTCTACTTTACTCAAGTACAAGATCTGAGTACTTCTACTTTACTCAAGTACAAGATCTGAGTACTTCTACTTTACTCAAGTACAAGATCTGAGTACTTCTACTTTACTCAAGAACAAGATCTGAGTACTTCTACTTTACTCAAGTACAAGATCTGAGTACTTCTACTTTACTCAAGTACAAGATCTGAGTACTTCTACTTTACTCAAGTACAAGATCTGAGTACTTCTACTTTACTCAAGTACAAGACCTGAGTACTTCTACTTTACTCAAGTACAAGACCTGAGTACTTCTACTTTTACTGAAGTACAAGACGTGAGTACTTCTACTTTACTCAAGAACAAGACCTGAGTACTTCTACTTTACTCAAGTACAAGATCTGAGTACTTCTACTTTACTCAAGTACAAGATCTGAGTACTTCTACTTTACTCAAGTACAAGACCTGAGTACTTCTACTTTACTCAAGAACAAGACCTGAGTACTTCTACTTTACTCAAGTACAAGACCTGAGTACTTCTACTTTACTCAAGTACAAGATCTGAGTACTTCTACTTTACTCAAGAACAAGATCTGAGTACTTCTACTTTACTCAAGTACAAGATCTGAGTACTTCTACTTTACTCAAGTACAAGATCTGAGTACTTCTACTTTACTCAAGTACAAGATCTGAGTACTTCTACTTTACTCAAGTACAAGATCTGAGTACTTCTACTTTACTCAAGTACAAGATCTGAGTACTTCTACTTTACTCAAGAACAAGATCTGAGTACTTCTACTTTACTCAAGTACAACAAGATCTGAGTACTTCTACTTTACTCAAGTACAAGATCTGAGTACTTCTACTTTACTCAAGTACAAGATCTGAGTACTTCTACTTTACTCAAGTACAAGACCTGAGTACTTCTACTTTACTCAAGTACAAGACCTGAGTACTTCTACTTTTACTGAAGTACAAGACCTGAGTACTTCTACTTTACTCAAGAACAAGACCTGAGTACTTCTACTTTACTCAAGTACAAGATCTGAGTACTTCTACTTTACTCAAGTACAAGATCTGAGTACTTCTACTTTACTCAAGTACAAGACCTGAGTACTTCTACTTTACTCAAGAACAAGACCTGAGTACTTCTACTTTACTCAAGTACAAGATCTGAGTACTTATACTTTACTCAAGTACAAGACCTGAGTACTTCTACTTTACTCAAGTACAAGATCTGAGTACTTCTACTTTACTCAAGTACAAGACCTGAGTACTTCTACTTTACTCAAGTACAAGATCTGAGTACTTCTACTTTACTCAAGTACAAGACCTGAGTACTTCTACTTTACTCAAGTACAAGATCTGAGTACTTCTACTTTACTCAAGTACAAGACCTGAGTACTTCTACTTTACTCAAGTACAAGACCTGAGTACTTCTACTTTACTCAAGTACAAGATCTGAGTACTTCTACTTTACTCAAGTACAAGACCTGAGTACTTCTACTTTACTCAAGTACAAGATCTGAGTACTTCTACTTTACTCAAGTACAAGATCTGAGTACTTCTACTTTACTCAAGTACAAGATCTGAGTACTTCTACTTTACTCAAGTACAATATCTGAGTACTCCATCACGGTGGTCTGATTACCCACGGACCCTGAATGCCTCCCATGTGTAAAGAATGTGTTCATGCCCCTCTCTGGAAATAGTCCTGTTCCCCCCCCCCCCCCCCCCCCCCCCTCCTCTAATCGTCATCATTCATCATTGTTTAATTTCTGCCACACAACACGGCGGCGTCCGTTTACTCCCCCCC